>NW_009258788.1:176267-204802 GCF_000687185.1 Egretta garzetta
AAAAAAAAAAAAAAAAAAATGGTGCAAGCATTCGGACAGATTTCATGGGTCAAAGTAAGTCCAGCAGATCCTCATTTTGAAGCAAATAACATTTGTACACTGAAACTGGTAACTAACTCCAGTATGGAGGCTACATGTGAAAAACAGAGACACCAAATAAAAAGGAAGAAAAATTCATCTTCATGTTCTCTTGGGAGGAGACAGGGATGAAGGTGCATAAGCAGCATCTTGCATCCAGTTGTTCAAAGAAACACATGCTGGCTGCATGACAAGCTCTGTCATGAACCATCAAGAAAATGCTGAACCTTATAATATAAACCACCTCCACTGCAAAAGTACCTCTACCAGCTGGCAGTAGTAATCAGGAACAGAGTATATTTGTCTATCATACTGCAAAAGCTGCATGAAAGAAAAAGGGAAGTGATCGTTACGTTTACTTTCCGCACAGCAGTGCAGAAAGAAATGCATGGCCGAGCCTATGTGATTTAAATACGCTCATTCCCGAATCTCACCCAATGCAATAATCACTGACTAATCCCGGCATGTAACTGCAGAGATGTTAATGGTACCCATCATTTCATTTTTACATGGATATCAAGCAATTTGTTTTGTTTTAACTAGAAAGCAGTCCACCCTCCTCTGTCTGTTGGGCTCAGTATATCTATTATTAATATGTAATTTGCTTCTATTGCTTTTTTCCTAACTTTCTTCATAATCTTGTGCTTGTGGCATCACTGTTTGCTGTGAAAATTGTTACGGATTAGTGAATTATAAACAGCAAAATGGGCTTATTTTAGAGTACATGTCAGGTTTTCTAATGTAAAATTCTGGTAATTTTCTCAAAACTTCCCCCATGTGAGTAACAAACAAGAGGGAATTTTTCACCCTGCTTTTAAAATGAGGAAAATAATTTGTAGCCTCCAAATGACTGTGGACGATGGGAAGATCCTGGGACTTCTGTTTTCACCACCTGCCACTTCCCCTTTCTCATATTCGCAGCTAACATCACAAGCCCCACAGCCTACCCAGTCACTCCTACGCTTTAATCTGCTAAGTAGTCCCACGTATTTCAGTAAGATTTAGGCTGCAAACCCTTTAAAGCAGGGACTGGGTCTTTAATTTACAAATGTAAACCAACCTGCACAACACAAATTCCTCAGACCACACTGTACACGGGCACACACAGGCATCTTCTCACCCCAGGTATTCACAGAATCATTTAGGTTGGAAAAGACCTTTCAGATCATCAAGTCCAACTGTTAACCTAACCCTGCCATCCCACCTCTAAACCATGTCCCTAAGCATGTCCCTACCCTTCTTTTAAGTATCTCCAGGGATGGGGACTCGACCACTTCCCTGGGCAGCCCATTCCAAGGTATTCATGCTTCTGTGGCTACTCCAGTGCCACCATCCATCCACATCAGTTCATCGACCTGGCAGGCATCTCTCCCATCTGTAGTATAAAGACATCAACAAGACTTGATCAGTACTTGAAAATCAGCTGAACCCAGTGCTATGGAAAATAAAGCCACATGGTACAACATGCTTCCTTGTCCAGCTCTACCAATGGACCAGGACCAAAGACTTCCCCTAAAATGGGAAGCTGAGCAAGATCATCACTGCTTCACTAGAATTGTTGCAATCGGCTATATAAAGACAGGTGACTACTAAAGACCTTGTTAGCCTCTGTCTCTTCCCCCAAATATTATTACATGTGCAAAAGTGGCTCTTTAGGTTGCTGTAATTCCTATATTTTTGAGAGGAATTCCTATTCTTTTGAGAGGACACTGTCTATACCTCAAGGTTTACCATTACAACTACACGCATTGGGAGCGGGGAGGAGAATAAATCACTTCGTCAACCCAAACAGCGATAGCAAAATCCCTGGTGTAGAAACAGACTCTCTAACAGCTGAGTACTTTTGCAGGCTTGGGTTATGTCATGTGTCATTTTTTGTACTATGCAAATACCCTGCGCCTCTGCTAGACAGCGTCTCCACCTTCACCGTGTTAACGTCGTGACAAATGCTAACATATGTTGCCGTAGCCATTCCGGTGCTGGCAAGGTCAGCATGAATGCTCAGCAACTCTGACTTTTTTTTTTTTTTTTTAATTTGCATCTTTTCTACAAGGAATAGAAAACTCTGACTAGAGAAGGTGGATTCATTACAGTACTTCTCCTTTTCTTCTTTCAGGTATGGGTCAGAGGCAGACAGGTTAGACTGGGCTCATAAAAAGACACAGAACATGCAGAGCATGCTGCAAGAACGGTCTCATTTTCACCCCTTGCCCTGTTCTAAGTTAATATGAAAACTATGCGTGATTAATTTTTTAAAAATTGGAAAAGATGATGCCTAAGGCATCTCTAATCAACTTGCTGGCAAGGTACATACAATTCTCCTGCAGTCCTGCATGGCAAATAAGCTACACAGAATTTTAATACAGCAATTACTGCCTGCCACTTCAAGATAATGATTACCTACCAAGCCATTTAAGATGTGTGGGTATGTTCATCAACAAGAGGGATAAATTGCAAGCTCCTTCAGAAGAGGAGGCAGCAGAATGAGGTTTTTACCAGCTGAACTACCCCATAATTCTCAAGGAGGGTAAAAGGAATCATCGAGGTGGGGTAAACTTACAGGAGAGCATATTTATCTGCTGCAAGGCCCCTTTACAACCCTCCAGGGTCAGATAATGGCGACATAACACACACAAGAAACGGGACCACCCATCCACGTAACACCACCTAGTGTTAAAGTAAAGCCAGTAGTCTGCCAAGTATACTGGCACGGACATATCTTTGGGCAAAGAAAATGTTGATAACTGAGGAAACAACACTGGGAAAAGTGGAAAAGAGGGTTTGGAGTGCACGCCTGTTACAGGGAAAAGAGGAACTTCAAAAAATTGCATCATTTCCCCCTCCTGTGCTTGTCTTTCTGACCTGTCCCTGAGCTCCTCTGCTTTTCTGACACATCCATATAATCCTTCTGGGCCATAAAAGGGTCTCACAACAAAAGGTGGTGTAGTTTCTTCTGCTTATCTACTATTACACAGCCCAGCTTTAAACCAAGCGCAGCCAGATGGAGAGTCAGAGGTCACTGGTTATTTTTAAGCTCCATCTCTCTAGGAAAAGCTTTTCCCATGGATGTTAACTATCACTTGAAGTAATTGTGTGTACTCTAGTGTATGTCAAGACGTTATTATGCTAGATCCAATCTATGGCAAGTTTCTCTCTAGCTACACAAAAGTAACTCTATGTATTATTATGACATAGTGATGGACAAAATTCGGCAGAAAGTCTTGTTTAAAGCAGAAAAATGCAAGAAGCTGCCCTCAAATGGCAAATATTATAACACTACCCATATAAGTATTGCTAGGCACAATTTGCTCATTCTGGGGACCAGTAGACCCTGGGAACAGAAAACAAATCTCAGAAGAAACAACTTACTCCTGCATGCCTCTGCCTCAGCCAAGCAAGGGAGCAGCTAGCTCTGAAAAACAGCCCAGCTTTCTAATGAGTTTCACAATAGCACGTAGAAATATTCAGCAAAAACAAGAGGTGACAGTGAGAAATGTTGTGATGTATCAGAAAACTGCAGGGTTTTTACCCCTGTGGGTAGATGCTGAAATAACAGATTTGTTGCTGTTAGTCTCCTCTGCATTTTGTTTTTAGAGTATGAACCCGATGTGTGCAAAAAATTCTACCAAAGCATTCAATTCTTGGTACTTCATATAGGAGAGATCTATATAAACACATAGCTCTACTTAAGATTAGTAGGGTGACAACCATTTGAGTTAGAGACAGCATGAAAATGTCTACACAAGAATTTTCACTAGAAATCTCTGAGCGTGAGATTTGCCCTCCTCCTCTAGACAACCGCAAGAAATTCCTGAAACAGACACAGAAGCTGGAAGGTAGATTCAGATTCAGAGTTTCAAAAAGGTTTTTACAGATTTTCCACACTCAATGCAATAAGGAAAGTTCAGTAATTAAGAGAAATAAAAGGAAAGTTCTGCTATGGATTAAAAACTGAAAGAGTGCTTCTTAAGGCAGAAGATCATTGAGTTACAATATACCCAATGGAATTGTAATAATACTAATGCTCTTTCTGTGTTTATTGGCAGAGTGGGAAAGGGGGTAAAACAGGGAAAAATTGCTGATGGCACAGAAGTAGCAAGAATTATGAGGAAAAAATATCTAAAATCGTAGTAATACTGAAGTATGGGGCAATACAGTGCCAGGTAAAAATGAGTCTAAGCAAATGCCATCTATGAACAGAGAAGTCTTATGAATTACTGCGGTTGCAACATCTCAGGACAAAATAAATGAGAAAATTTACTCAGTTAGTGAGAAAAAGCAATAGAGAGGACTTCTACTCAATGCATAAAAGAGGTCAGAGAAATAATAGTCAATGACATGCTTTAGAATATCCTTCCTGAACATTTCCCAAAATACACTTTTATTACCATTTGCAGCTTTATGAAGACCCGGAGCTCCGTTTCCACTCTACATCTAATGTTTTGATCTCATATACACAACCACACATTGACCAGCTCCCAGCTTTGCAAAGAGTCCTTGGCTCTGTTTCTTTCAACAGTTCCGCTCTCGCCAGCCCATTGCCCTCTGAGCATGCCACCACCGACATCAGAAGTCAATGCAAACATCGCTGACATTGGAGGAGGTAGTTGCACCAGTACACGTAGGATCCGAGGCAGCAGTGGTATGTGGGCAGCAAGTAGCACTTTGTTAAACAAATCTGTTGACCGTTTTGATGATACAACACACCACATCTCCCTGAGTCGTGTCACTTGTGCAGGGCGAGCAGGATTTTACCTTAAAAATGGACTTCTGCTTTATCTTCCCCTAAGGGCAGCACATATGACTCCGACTACCTAACAGAAGCTGAGGCAACTCTAGCACCCTGTTCCTCAGGTTTTCACAACACTACTTTGCAGAATAGACCTTCTGCTTAAAGCTTGGTTCTTCCTGTGTTTAAAGTCTACTTTAACAACACGCAAAACGGGCCAGCAGACAGCATTTTCCAGTTCAAATCTACACTTCAATGCATAGCTGCTGTACTGCTCCTCTGCTGAAAACTCTCTAAATGAGTAAGTGTGGGAGACGGACATTTTATAAGGTTGGAGCATAACACGATGCATGCCTGCATTCCTCACTCGCCCCTGACAGCTGTCTCGTAACTCAAGTATTCTTTCTGGAAATTACATATCACTGCATGTCATGAATGTCAGGGCAAAAAGATTTGAGGCCCATGAGGAAGCATTTCTACCTGTTCCAATTTTGCTGTTAGCACTTTTGTCCATCACACCCTCAAGCATACTTAAAAGCAAAATGAAGATGTTACAGAATTATTCATCATCTTTATATGTAATTAAACAATACTGTATGTGGCTTTTAAGTTTTACCTCTACTTCTTGTTAAAATTAATATTTTCTTTTTCACAGAAATGTCTTCACTAATTTATAGCATAGCAGGAGAAAGTCTTATGAACATGTAATTGTCACAGTCACATTCCCAGCTCTGATCTTTTGGTACTTAAAATTGTCTCCCCAAACCGAGTAGTATGCCAAAAGAAGAGGAAAATAGCATCAGAATAGAAGGCAAAGAAAGAGGATCAGCTTAGGCTGCAACTGAGGTCAAAACATTCAGCAATTCTAAAATTGAAATAACTACAGTAAGAAAAGATATGGAAAAATCCATTGTGCAAGTGGATCTTTAGCCACATATGAATGACCAGAGCAAAAGGCTAAGCTGTGCAATCACCTTGCTGCTATGGTAGGGGATGCCCATGCTAGGAAACTGCTAAAGCACAACCTTTGTGACGATGAGATGGCAGTAAGTACTTCTAATCCTGCGTCCTGTGGATAGCCTTTGATAATGAAGTCTCTAACAGCCTTGCTGTGTTTTTTTTTTTTAATTATTATTATTATTATTACTATGGCAGGCAGTGATATTTTTTTGTTAACAATGATATTAGGCAATACTGGCACCAGTACTTCTAGATGTAGGACAACGGGAGACTGTAAAGCTATCTACACTCTGCTTCAATGTAGTGTTGAGATTAGTGCTAGCCAGTTGACACTAGCAGCAGCTTCATCAAAGCCAAATAATTATACAGCTAGCTTCCCTTTAAAATACATTTCATAGCTGCTATAGCCTGTTAATAACTTTCTGCAATATGTGAAGTATCTCTGAAAGTCACACGCTAGCCAAAATATGTCTGGTCTCCCTTTAATCCCACTGATAAGTTTCCAAAATGATGTTATAAGTTCAATTACATTATTCTTCTGGTAATATAACAGGAGATGAAGGTGGGTATTAAGTCATGACTCAAGTCTGCAGCTGCACCTCCATTAGAACATGCTTTTTCAGCACTGATGCAAGGGAAAGACGGTGTCACTTTTAAAAACCACCAGAGAAAGATGGTAAAATCCCAATTATTTCCACGTGCATAAAAATAGAGGAGGCTGTACGGGTCTGAAGTTTCTATTAGCAGGCTTATAAGAGAAGACAAAAATTTAAAAAAAACCATAAAACTAAATATAGCTTTATGCGAGTAAAAATTACTGCAAAAATATAACAAAATCCCTGTGGAGAATAAGGATTTTCCTAAAACAAAGGTCTCTCACTAGTCTAAATGGATATGCTAGTCTCATACCTGCAGAAAAAAAACAACCTCCATGTATGCTCATTGAAGGGTTGATTTAACTAGTGAATCCCCTGGACTTTTCACAGTGCCCAGAGAGGGTAATTCAGACCCAGCAAGACTGCTGTTCTTACCACAAAAACGACAGCCTGTTGAACATGCCCGAGTATGTACACCCTCTTTCATTTTGCAAGGTCGCAGACAGGCTGATTGCAACGCAGGAGAAATTTTTCAAAAAATACCGCCTGCATACCTGTGGGATATGGTGAGCCAAGAGAGAACCTTCCTGCGTTCCACCAATCTGTTGTGGAGTTACCCGCAACATTTCTTCACTATCACAGAGGCCGTTTTCTACCCAAAACCAAGAGAAAGGACAGTGTCTTATTAAGAGAGAAAACTGAAGCTGTCTATTGTCTACAGGAACAATCCAAGATCATCATATGCTTTAGGAGTATTTCCCCATCCCAAAGCCACTACTTAGGATTATTCCGAAAAGCACATCACAGGCATTATATAAAATAGCTGGTCTTTCAAAGGAAGAATAAATTCAGAGTCCACTTAGGATCAATAAAGATTGGGTAGCAACTTTATAAAATCAACCGTGTCAGTGACAGTGCCCTAATTAAATTTCTACTCAGGTAATTGCGGTTCAATGACGGGCAGCTCCTGCAGGGCCCCTTCCCTTCCCACCTTCTCCATCTCCTCTGTGAAACTTGTCAATGCAGTCGCACACTCTTCCGAGACTATTGCATTTCAGGGGTGGTCAAAGTTAACTTTATATAGCTCAGTCATTCCATACGCTATAGAGAGTCAGTAAGTTAAAATAAGCACGCCGATACGAGGCTTCTCTCTCAGAAGACACCCTAAACACTTGAAGGAATTACTTTATTATCTTTAGACTGTCCTGGGGAGAACTTTTCTCTTTTTAAATTCAAAACTTTTCAATAAAAGAAGAAAAATTCCCAATAGGATAACTTGCATCAAGTTTTACTCTATGTTTTTCTTAATATTGCCTATCTTATTTTACAAATAGCCTTTCTTGGGCTCCAAGGCAGAGGAGCTTATGAGCTCCTAGCACATCCCAGTGCCAGTGGGCTTCACAGATTATTCATGACTACACACTCCCTCCTACCTAGCAACTAAACATCACCATAGACACACTAAAGAAAGGTACATAAAGTGAAAAAGCTTAATTGTAACACCTAAAAATCCAGGCTCACTGATACTCCGTTCTGCAGCTGCTTGCTTTTAACTGCTGCTTTCTTTGTATTATACTTGTTTTGGTCTACACAAGAGGCAAAAATCCTTTCCTACATCAAAGTTATTCTGAAGTAAATCCACAAAAACCTGTGTGGACATAGCACCTCCTGATCCGAAATCAAACTTAGGCCCAAAGTCAGGATTTATAAACCCAGTGGTAAAATTTATGGCAGCACTTAAAAATGACACAGTTTAATTAAAATGAGAGATGCTAGGATGGATTTTTTTTCTTCCTTTTTATAGTTTCATGGCCAGACCGCTGCAGTAATTGAGGACTCATCTTATTATTATGGTCTTCATCATAATTATTTTTCTTTGTTTAACGTTCAAACAAAGTTTCGTTTCCATCTTCCATTTCATTTTACAGATTTTGATCTTACTAGCAGCCTGGAGAGCCTTGTTTAATTCTCCTGCATGTTAGGACCAAAGAAGAGAACTAATTAAAAAGAAAAACTGGGAAGTACAAAGAAGGGGGGGGGGGGGGGAAGCACAGCAGCAATTGCCCATAAAGGCACACTTAATCAGCAAGCAGAATTATTGAGGTATTATTCCAAGTCGCATTCTCTTACCTGAGCAGTCCTGCCTTTCCTTACTAGGCCTGGAAGTGCGCAAGCAGCAATTGCCCATAAAGGCACACTTAATCAGCAAGCAGAATTATTGAGGTATTATTCCAAGTCGCATTCTCTTACCTGAGCAGTCCTGCCTTTCCTTACTAGGCCTGGAAGTGCGTTTATAACTGTATTTTCATAAGGCACTCACACATCTAAATTTCCTGCACGATGACTCTAGGCCACATTGCACCTTACAGGAGTCCTCGCAGTAAGAGTTTGTCCAAACCCAGGAATTATTTAATGTCACAGGCTCCCCTCTTTCCCCCATTTTGACTGAAAAATTTCACCCAGCTTTAGAGTCTCTTGCAAGACTAAATCCTTATCATTTAAGGCATTGCTGGAAATGAAGTGATGTATTGGCAGCTCGCATCTCCCCTTCACTTCTGTACATTCATCTTGTCCTAAAGGGGAAAACAATGTTGTATCTAGGGAAGCAATATGTTTGCTGTTTTTATTTCAACATAAAATTTAATTTTAAAATAGGCATAAATGTACACGTTTTCTCTGAAAATAAAATAGAATGGTTTTCTTTGACTACACAAAGGCATAAATGATTGTGTTGGCCAGGCACTTAAACTACCACCCCTCTGTGGCAGACAGTAGTTCTTGGTCAGTTAACTATTGGATAGGTACTAAGGTAACTTGTAACCTTTTTGCTGTACCATAGCTCTTACATTTTTTTCAGCTGTAGCAGCTGTCATCTTATAAGGCAGATTTTATATAATGCGGAACCAAAGAGGCGCTTGTTTAAACAACTTCTGGAAACCTTACTGTGATGTTTTCCTGTTTATTCACTTACACTTATCATAAGAAAAGGCACCGAACAGTTCAAAGAGCACATAGCCTCGCTTTGCGAGCTGAAAACCAATACACCATGAAAACCTTCTATTTATTACAGAAATTATGAGTTCCAAGTATGAATTATGCTACAGTTAGTCAACCCAGCTATCCTTCCCTTATAGTGGTGATAGCCAAAACATTAGCTCCAAATTTCATAGAATCATAGCATCATAGAATGTTTCGGGTTGGAAGGGACCCCTAGAGGCCATCTAGCCCAACGCCCCTGCAGGGAGCAGGGACACCGCTAACCAGATCAGGTTGCTCAGAGCCCCGTCCAACCTGGCCTTGAATGTTTCCAGGGCTGGGGCCTCCACTACCTCTCTGGGCAACCCGTTACAGTGTTTTACCACCCTCATTGTAAAGAATTTCTTCCTTATATCCAGTCTAAACCTACCCTGTTTTAGTTTAAAACTGTTACCCCTTGCCCTGTCACAGCTGGCCTCGCTAAGTTTTAAAAACAAGTGCTAGTAGGCATAAAATACTACTCTTCCAGTAAGGGAAGAGGAAATCAGAACCTGTCATGCTAAGGAGCTTAATAAAGCAGAAGAAGGGTCAGGAGGTCACTGCTAAATTCTCACCGCTTTAAGCGGAATTCACATGCCCAGGCACTGATACCTTGCCCATCTGCAGTTCTTTCAGGTATCTTCCTGCCTCAGCTGATGTTCCAGCTGGGCACAGGTATCCCATAGATCCTGTATCACATCTGCCAACCATACAGAGGTTATATCAGCAGGGATAGGTGTCTACTATAGTTAAGTACCCGAATCATTTCTCTTTTATCTGTCTTTCACTGCCTGCAAACCATAAGCTTGTAAAAACCTTCCTCGTAGCAGTACTGCTCCTGGTACCGCATCGTCCATCACAGTCCATTGGCACTGGGACACTCAATATTTTATCTTAGAAAAAGGTCAGATTTCCTCTTCTTGCGCTTGTATAACACAATACACCAAAAACTCACATGGCATTTAAGCAGACAGAAGTTAGACCACCCTTGAGATCAAGTATATTTAATTCTCAAATTTACATATCAAATGGGCAAGACTGGGACAGATCGCATTGCAAGATGCTTCAGAGCAAGGCATAATTTAAAAGAATCAAATTGCAGCTTCCATGCTCACGGTCCACCTGCATCCCAACTCCACCAAAAGGAAATCCAGGCACCCAGCATAGCCAGAACTGTGGCACGTTCCCCCCAGCATCTTGAAAGAGGATCCATTACTCCAGGGCACTCTGCAGAGTTCCTCTACAAATTTCCTAGATGCCACTCCTTATAACATTCCAATTGTATCTCCTCGCTAAAATTAACCCTGACTCCCGTGTTCAGAAGGAATAAGAAGAAAGATTGGAATTTAGAAAACAAACAGAATTATTCTGCCTAACTACTGGGGATTCAGGAGACTCTAGCAGAAATTACCAGCAAAGACACTTGCTTTGAATTACAAAGAGCAACAGGAAGACAGACTTGTTAAGCTTTCAAAATTGCTTTCATTCCATTTACACCAAAGAAATCACACAGTGCTCAACACTTCTAATTTTCAATCACAGCTAGCCAACCTTGATCCCATGGTCTCTTACTAATTTTTCCTTCTCGCAGTCCCAAGCAGCTATATTAGTTCACCATTTTAACGTGCTTTCATCCTGCGTGATTTAGATTCCAATGGCCAAACTGAGAACTTATATTACAGGTCTCACTTAAATTGGATGAAGGGCTTCAGGCTGCTTCTCTTAACAGAGAACAGTTTATCATTTATTAGGGATATGCTTTTAAATTGTATTTAAGACACTGCTGCTGTTTTGCATCTAAGAGGCAATTCAGTATCTTTAACATTGCCCAGAGCTAAAAGGTCAGTATGTCAGCGCTGCATTGTAACGTAAATATCACACAGATGCAAATCTTTCTCCACAGGCACATCCTGAAAAGGAGTGCCCCTCAGCCTTTTTCTTTAGGTGGAGCTATTTAAGATCAATTCCATACACATGCTTTCAAAACAAGTGAAGGGAAAGAGGTACCAAGTATTCTTTTTACAGAATAAGGGTACATTCATAAATATCTATTGCAGTAATTAATATCCTATTGTCCTAGAGGTATAGGTGGTAACTCACATGAAAAATCGGAATTAATACATCAGGATTCGTATCAAGTTATCTTTAATGGCTAGCGAAAGAGAGTAAGACTTGCCAACCTTGACAGTTTATTTCTTATACAACTGTGGCTGTAGGCCTGTTTTAGCTTATGGAGAGCACAATATCATTTGCAATTAAAAAGCAGTGTTATTATACTTTACAAGATGGCAAACTGAGAAAGGCCAACATTTTCAAGCAAGTCTTGACCTCAAGTAGGTGAATATTCATATCCACAGCTTTCTGCTCCTCAGGCTACTACTTCTCCTGGGTTTATGACCATTCTGAATTTCACCAAAATGCATATTTAATGGGCAACATTTAGGTTTAGATGACTAAGCTTTGACAGGTCACATAGGGTAGGCTTCATAACATTCAACTGTAGATTGCACCACAGGCTCTATTAATAGACATCAGAGAAAAAGCCATTTTTTAGGGCCAGGGTCATCTGACCCATTTCACATATCTACCTTCAGAATGAGATCAGTCATGCCCCAGACATTCATCTTTTTGTCCATTGGCTGCAAATGGAGTCCAGCAGCTTCTGCGGATGGAGACACACCATAGAGGTCTACATTTGAACAAATGAATCCCAGCCAGAGGCAAAGGGCAAACTCCCACTGTCCAGGGGAGGGCTGGGTGGAGATCCTGGAGCCAGTGGTGACTGAGCTGGTATATAGCCTGGCAGCGGCAGTGACACACACAGCAAAATTAGTCTGGGACCCAGGAGTGGCAGAATGCTGCACTCAGGATGGTTAGTTCTGCTTTCCAGACAACTCTGCTTGCAGAGCCACATTCACAAGGAATGTGCCTCTGTGTCAGGAATTAGTGTCTTATTCCTATTTGTTGAATATAAACAATCCAATACTATTCAGCTCCAAGTGAGGCTCACCAATGCTATTTATAATGACTCCCTGCTGTCAGAATGCTTTCAGGCATATATTCAAGGTTCAATTATATTTTACATCTCTAGAAAAAAGATATTATTCATAACACTAAAAAACATATGACAAGAGAATGTAAATAAATGCCCCTTGTACTGCAGAACTGGACTTTTAAAAAAACGGTGCAAAGCCTGCATTTCGGTATCTCTGGATAGTTAAGGGTAAACAACAGTTTCATTTTTTCAAATGCCTACTGCTTGACAGCTTGTTAACTTCACAGCTCTAGATCATTATACCTCCCCCTTCTAAAAGAGAGGTCTGCAATCCTACATATCACTTTATGAAAATCCAGGTTAGTTTACAAGACCTCACATTTAAAGTTTTCTGGAAGCAAATAAAAACAAACAAACCAAAAAAAGTCCTACTGAGACAAGATAACAGCTTAAAACCTCCCTGTCATAAAAGCCCCTATAAACAAATACTGGAAAACAGCAAAACACCCTGTAACAGAACACAATTAAATAAAGTCTTTCAAATGAAAAAAGATTACTTAACCTATTGAGGAAGAGACCCGCTGTTATGCTTGGCTGTGCTTTAAAAGGGAAACATTTTGTAACCGGTGACTTCAACAGAAAAGGTTTTGCTGATCTTCTCCCTCCAGCACTTATGAGCTTCACTTCTATCCACTTTAGGTGCTCATGGGGGTAGAAACGATAATTATTAAGGAGGACTTGAGCAGCATGATGGTTTATTTTTTAAAAAGTACTTGAGTTTTGAAGTGAAAGGTATTAATAACTGGCGAACAAAAAGTCCATTCTCTCTATTTATTCCCTCTAGTACATTTTAGGGGAATATGTTCTGGGTGTGACATCATGTAAAACCTAGATGGCATTTACTTTAGGAATGACTCCAAACTGTAACAAATTCATTGTAAGTTAAAATCCCTTTGTAAGTAATTTAATGGCTCTAGCAGTTATGTTAAGACTTTACTTACAAAATGAACTTCAGAAACTGTTGAGCTGGACATCCACGGCAGCAGTTTCCAGAACAAGTCTGATCACTCCACAAACAGCATCTACAACAACTGCCAGGCCTATAAATTCAGCCTTGGGCATTAGAACTTAAGTATAAAAGTGGTGTATTTTGCTCCCAGCACACCACAAAAAAAAAGGATTGTGTGTGCCTATTGTCTCCTGAGGAAGGACCATTCCCTCAAGGTCTGACACCTCACATTGGCATCTAAAGCTTCACCCTTTGGACATCCATTAGGATTAACTACTCGTATGTCTAGGGATTAGATTTCAAAAAGTAATGAGAAGTAAGACTGAGAATAATGGGATGAAATGGAGAACAGGAAAACGCATTAAACATCCTGCTCACGGCCCATGTGCTCATGGTTGACTTTTCCTTCATTTTGCTGAGTTTCTTCTGCTCTCACAGAGAAGCTGGGGGTGACCACAGTTACCGACTCACATGCTCTTCTGGAAGCTTGAACCCTTAAGATATTAAATACCATAACAAAGTATAACATCTGCCCTGAAAAACAATCCTCACCTGGCAGAAGGAGTGACTTTACCACTTTATAGACCTCTTGCACTTGTAATTATCAGAGCTTTAGGAAATTAAACACATGCCCTACAACACACTACCCAACATGTCAGTGCTCAGCAAAACACTTTGGGCTGGGAATATTATAAACAAATAAATATCTAGTCCTATAGCAGTTTTATCTCAGCTACTTTAAAATTAATCAGACATTAGTCACCTGTTTTGCTGACTACTCGGCCCTGGCCTTCTCGGGACAGAGTAATTCAGTTTTGCCTACATTTCTATCAGCATCACAGGAGGAGGAACTGGAAGAAAATCTTCTATAGAAAAAAAATAAGCTCATTTAAAACCCAATTTTTTTTTTTTATGTTAAGACATTTCACTGTATTGCAACTGCTTCACATGTGGGGTTTTCTTTCTTACGTGAACAATGTATGATAGAATAGCTTCCCTAAAAATTAATAAATCAATCCCTCTTGGCCACATTCCTACATTCTTCTCCATTTCTTTGAAATATGGATGATCAGCCTAGAGTGTAGATCAAAATGTGCAACATATGGACCATATTTTATAACAGGACCCATTCAAACTAAGCAAAACTTTTTTAAAAAAAGATAGAAAATATCGATCTCTCTTTGTTGCTTCTGTCTTAATTTCCTGAACTTACCCTTGAAGATTTATGTGTACAAAAGGTGAACAGCTAGAAAATACAGCAGGTGACAATTGGAATTTTTCATTGTTATAATAGGAAATATGCCTCAGTAAGTCAAGCATTAAGCACTTTCTGGATTTTCTTTTTCCCTGGGGAATGCCTTGCTCTGCAATATACAAAGGATTTTGTTCTGCGTTTATTTAAAAAGAGCAATAAATTCTGCTGTTTGGATCACTGACAACATTACTGAATTTGATGATTTTGTTGTTATTATTTATGTATCTGTTATTTGTCCATCAGTATCTTCAAACAAACAAACGTTAAATAATTTAACCTTTTATCTTAACAGAAGGGAAAAAAGGCATTTGCCCACTCAGGACCTACACAGCTACAAACATCTCTCTGAAAAATTTCCAAGCTTCCAAAAAAGGGTTAGTTCTAGTTTGAAAGGTGACTGGAGCTTTTACATCCTTCTCCTTTTACCAGTCTGACCGTAATAAGGCACATATCAAGACTACCACCTGAACAACACATTTTTGAGCTGGGCATATCATCTGCATGCAGAGAAAGCTCTCAGTCACTGACTGACAGAGGCTATGGCCATCACTCATCCTTAAAGAAAACGTATTTTCTGTTAATACCTGCAAGTGCTCTGCTAACAGGAATTTCCAAAATCTGGATTATAATGGCTTCAGCATGCTTTATTGATCTATTTTATTTCTTTATTGGAGTGTGGCTAGAAGCAAGATGATCTGTTTTATGTAATGTCCTGATCTTCCCCTAAGCTTGGCAAAATCTCCGGCATAGCTGAAAGTATGGGTGTCTTCTAAAAAATAGATTCTGAAAAGGCTTTTGAAAAATCAGTCTCCAGCTAAAGGTCACTGAACACCAGTTAAATTATATTAGGGGTCTGGGAATTAAGATTATGCACCTTTGGCTGTTTTCCTGCTTCACAGAATGTGAGAACAATTAATAATGCAAAAAGCTTACAGTATTTAATGATGCAGAGTGCGTAGTAAAAATACCCATGCAATTTCCAAGACGCCACAACAAAGACTGAGCCATCTGAAGGAGGGTTGCTTTTCTGCCTGCACAGGACATCGTCTTGTTCCTTCACAATTTTTGAAAGCTCTACCCCACTCACAACTTTTTTCTGAAGAAGAGGAGACAAACACAATCCAGCAGCTTCCTCCTGCTTAATCAACTTCTCCTATATAGAACTCAAAGGTTTACAATCTGTCCTCAATTATAGCCAAAATCCCAGCTACCTTCAAAAAAAAAAAAAAAAAAAAAAAAAAAAAATAGCAGCCAGGAGAGAACCAAAGATCCCTTCCTGGGTTAATAACCAGTTAAAAGATATGAAAAGAAAGGTCCAGGTTTGCAGCAGAGGAAAGCTACCAGTGGGGTCTGTGCTACACCCCGTTCTGCATAAACCAATAACCAGAGAAGACAGAAACCAATAGAGAACACAGAAGACAGCTAAATGCTAAACTCAGTCCATGACACAAAATCATTCAGGTGAATCAAACCTAAGCTGGCTACAAAGAATGGCAAAAAATTGCATGTTAATGTATTATAACCCCATCACTTCGCAAGTACTACTTTGGCAAGCGCCTCATGGTCCATGTGGAGACAGTAATCCTCAACATGTGTGTTCAGCTGTGGCTCTAAACTAGGTAGTACCACCAGGGTGTCCTGAAATCACTGTAGAAAATGGTTTGAAACCAGGAATTATTAGGAAGGAAATTGAGAACACGATGGAAAAGCCCACCCATGACCAGGGATGAGGCAGAGACGCGTGGGCAGCTATCTGTCACTGCCCGCGCCCCGGTGCCCTCAAGGCAGAGTCCGAGAGCCGGCTCTGGCAGACACAGTTAAAAGTCAGAGAGGGGAACCCAGCTCAACAGCCATCGGTGTGATAGCTCCGTGCACGCTGCCTTGGTCTCAAAACTCACATACACGTGCTTGTTAGAGAAAGAAGAGTGGCAGGAGCTGCAGAAGTCAATACGTTGTTCTAATGCTTCCCCGAGGCACGCACTCAGAATACCGGATCGGATTGAGAAAACGATGGAGCGTAAGAAATAGCAAAGCTTCAAAGGTGATAATGAAACATTTGGTTGACAACTTCACTTATATCCCCTCAGTAGCAGTTTTTACAGTGGAAGCTGAAAAAAATATAAAGCTGAATGTAGGAGACAGGAGTGGGGCAAGACTGGCTAGGAGGAAAGGAGTCAGAAACGCCAGGTACTTCGGGATTTGGGACTAACAACACCTTCCCTCTTCCCTGCTCTCCTTCCAAGGCATTGTGGATTTTAATCCCTTGTTACAGTGCAATTAGACACATTGGGACCTACGGTTAGGATGTAACGTTGATGCATAGCAAGGGCTACATGGAAAAGAGGTTCAGGGGAGTCTGCGAGGGGTCGAGCTCAAGTCTGTCCGTGACTGCGGTGCCTTTCCCACCCTAAACCACAGGCAAGCCTACAGGAGACGCCATCTACTTTCGTTATCTTCATCCACTAATCTGAAGCGGAACAAGAGAGACACCCACCTTGACTGGAGGGAAAGGAATAAGGAAAGCAATGAAAGGAGTAAGAACACACCCAACACCGTACCTGAGTAATGCAACACTAGCACTCACTTCAGAGAGCTAGAGATAGAAACAGGATAAATATCTGGTGACCTTTATTCACATCTTGTCTTTTGTACTAAAAAAGAAAAATATCTGAAATAAAATTTGGCACAAGCCCATGCCAACTCGCACATTAAACAGATACTTTCCTGAGCTATACTTATTTACCTGATCAAATCTTTCTTACTCACTCTAGAAGCAGTGATTCAATAAACTTGGAACAAATGAAGTAATCTAGTTAATAGTTTTAATTAACTGAAAACAAACAATCCCTCATTCATTCAGGGGGTCTGCAAAAGGAAGAAAAGAAAGTGAGCAGATGCAAATACAGCAGAGGAATGTTTTATTTCAGAGAACTAGCAACTTCTTTTGGGGGTTTTGAACAGATTTTTCCGAACTACCGTGCAAGTGTATTTAGTGTGTAACTAATCTGAATCTAGCCCTGTACTTCTGCACAGCCAAGGCAATCTTGGCTTATTATCGGCAGACTGAAAATGGGTGAAGAGATCCACCAGGTCTAACATTTTCCTGTTCTAAGGTGTGTGTGTATATATATATATCATTTGGCATCTTAGAAGAATAACCACCTCATAGCTGTAAAATAATGGGATGTGAACTGGCTATAGGAAAAGCATGGAAATTTTGGCAGAACAAAGTTTTAGAGAGTATAGATGTGTTTCACTGGGACTACTGATTTTTTTTTTTTTTTTTTAATTTTTTTTTTACCTGCTCTGGACATCTGCATTTTTATTTTTCCAGTGCTCAGAATGAATGGGAGTTGAGAGGAGCTCCACTCCAGCTTTTGCACTTTGGCAGGGGCTGAGCACCAGCACTACTACTCCCGTGTTTCTCACCAACTACTGTATGTAAATAAGAGGCAATGGCTGGAAAACACTTCACAAAAAAAATCGTGAAGAGAACCACAGAGAAAATTTCAGTTTCTGATGAAACTTTTCATGACATGGCTTGTCCCACTTACCCATATATCCTCTGCTTTCTGATGATGTTCTCCCTTCCTTATTCATCTCTACTGAGTAAATACTGCCAGAACATCCTACAGAGAGATTCCTTCTTTCAACACGGCTTCCAGTGAAACTAGTTTCTTCAGGATAAAACACAAGAGCTAGTGTCTGTCTCATCTTTTGAATGGATTTCACACCAGGAAGAAAGGCAGTTCTATTTAGCAATGCTATTTTTGTTGTCATAAGCAGAAACAGAAGAGGTTTGAGCTACATGGGTATTACCAGGCTTGGCATGCACTGCGCTCCAAGGCAGGAGCACATACTCCCTCCCAATTCTGCACCTGCATGCATCCCAAGCCATCTTTTACTCCTGAAACCTAGCTTCTATACAGAGGACACCTGGATACACCATCGTTGACCCCAGCATATAGTCTAGGTAAATCAGCTCCTTCCATCATACTTGAATTTGGGAGGTTGGTCAAAAAAATACAAGCTTAATCGACAACTTTCAGCAACTTCTGCTTTACTAATAGGGACTTTGGTTGTGACTGAAATTTCTCAGAAGCTGGCAAAACTTTTCAGATGATCAGCATTCCTCAGCCTGTGGTCTGCAAGGCATCAGGAAATCGTTCATAAGTGGCAGCAATCATTTTTAATAAAACAACATAGACCCCTACAGATAAAAGCAAGCCACCAAGCAAAGCAGAAAAAAAATTCAAATTACACCCAAATTTCTTAAATTAACCATTTTGCCTATATTATCCAGGACTGACCATGGATTTTTGTCCATGATAGGTGGTCATTAGGTTGAGAACAACTGGGATACCCTAAAAGAGAGTACGCTGTTGACCAGGCTAACCCAGTGGTATTTCGATGGCTAACTGCTGCCTGCAGCTGCATGAGCACTGTCTTTAAGGTCTCAACAGGGAAAAGATTTCCTGAAACACATTCAAAAAAAATGTAGCTCAACATAAGCAGAGAAAATGACTGAGCTTTCTAAAATTAAGTATAGGCATTGACAAACCCAGTAAGATGGAGGAGATGTCAGAAAAACTGAAAATGCAGGAGGAAAAGGCAGCTTCTGGAGTTGCAAACTGCAGTCCTCCCTCTCCCCATGCTGAGGGCCGGAGAAAGCATCGCACAGCTCAGGCTTATCTGGTAGGAAGAGTTCGCTTTTGCAATAGGCCTGCAGCCATATGTCAAGCAAAGCCAGAACCTTTGATCCTGTAAACCTCAGCCCCACCGAGAACAACGAGCAGCACCTCTCAGCCTGGGAAGGATGTTTTAATCAAGGGCAACCTGTGACCGCAGGGCCCCAATAGACATGCAGCCACAGATGAAAATTGGGCAGCTGAAGCTGCTACCACTCCCTGCCTTCCTCCCCACCTGCCTAACAGATGTTGCTGGCCCCAGGGTAGGGATGTCTGATCCACTCATGAATCAACTCCTAACTCACCCCACTTTCCAGCCTGGCGTTTTAAGGTAACCCGACATCAAAGTTGGTTTATCGCCGGCAGGGTGGAGCAGACAGCTACGGGCAGTGACAGCTTTAGCCATCTGATGCTAATTCACAGCTGTGCTCCTGACAAAGCCACCGGCCCCACTGGGCGGCCAGCCGTGCCCAAGGACCAGGATGGTGGTGGTGGTCCCTCCTAGAAGCAAGCCCCGGTGGAGGGGGGTGGTTGGGCTCTCTCTGCCCAAGGACTGACTTGTGCCTTATCAGCAAATCTGCTCCAGGCTTGAAGGATGACAGCAATTTGGGGAAGAATTCACAGGGGCAGGGAGATTTAAGCTCTACACAGATGCTGAGCCTTTGCTTTAAAGCACAAACTCAACCCTAAACATGTGTCAATAATAAAATTTAATTAATTTGCAGTCAGAGCACTTTATATTTAAATCTAAAAGACCTCGTTGCCCTCTACAACTACTTGAAAGGAGGCTGTAGCGAGGTGGGGGTCAGCCTCTTCTCCCTGGTAAGGAGCGATAGGACGAGGGGAAATGGCCTCAAATTGCACCAGGGCAGGCTTAGGTTGGACATTAGGAAAAATTTTTTCACAGAAAAGGTTGTCAAGCATTGGAACAGCCTGCCCAGGGAAGCGGCTGAGTCCCCATATCCCTGTTGGTATTTAAAAGTCAGGCAGACAAGGTGCTTAGGGACATGGTTTAATGGTGGGATGGCAGGGTTAGGTTAACGTTTGGACTCTATGATCTTAAAGGTCTTTTCCAACCTAAACAATTCTGTGATTCTATGATTCTAACTGACAAATTAAAAACACAAAGGTTTGGAGATGTGGATTTAACAGTGTCCATATAAATCCCAAATAGATCTTTACATCAGTGTGAGAATATACCCAACAGACAATAACATATAGAAAACAGCTAATGAGAAGCTGTGCTTCATCTCTGGAAAAGTTATCCAGGGTGTTCTTTGCAACTTTTTCTCTGAGCCCTTTGACATTGGTAGCTCTTGGGACACCACCCTGGGTTATACTGACCACTGCCTGGTGAAACATTTCAACCCCTGAAACAGGGTTTATATGCAAACAACCAACAACTTCTACACTTCTGTCCTGCCTGAAAACTGCCCATGCTCTTAAGCAGGCAGGCTGGTACCATTTGCCCAGAATTTCTGATTCCGGGTCTGAGGAGGTAGTAAGAGCCACGGGCTCTTCACCACTCACCAGCTAAAAGAAAAACACTGGTTGTGTTGGCTATAAAGCCACTCAGGACTCACTTCTGCCTCAGTACAAACCCTGTACTGAGCTACAGAGCATGCTGGTACACAAAAGGCCTTCCCAATTGTACATGAGCAGTACAGAAACTACAACCTATTCATTTCGATAGCTGCGTGCTTGGCAGGAAGAGGCCTGGTTTCCTCATAACTCCACTAACAAGATAATATCTTTTACACATAAAATTACAAGAGTTACTTTACACTTCATTTTTTAACCAAAACAACTGAAAAATATTTTGTACATATCCCAGGCACCGCATCCCTGCTTAGCTCTAAAAGGAATATTCTGAAGGCAATGTTTTATTCTTTAGCTATATCTATCTGAACTAGGACTAAAGAAGTAACCCTAGAAAAGACAGCCATCCCAAAAATGGAAGTAAGGTTTTTAGGGGAACAAACCCCAAATACAATAAGGATATGGAAGTATGTGGAACTTAGATATAGGCAGCAAAAACGTGAGCACACTGAACTCAAATTTTGCTCCTTAAGAGCTCCTGATCTGTTTGCCTGAGGACACAATACTAAGGACAATATTATTTATAACATGCAATAAAAGGACAACTTTAGGTCCTTTTAAAAACTTAGTGATATTGATCTTGGGTTCTTTATACAAGACAATATCTGTTACTTTCCTAAACATTTACTGGATTGCAGCTAAATTTATTTTTTCATATAAAATGAAAGTGTGTCTGGCACAATTTACTTTTTTTATTTTTTTTATAATGCCATATTAAATCAGTCCAGAGACATCGACAACAGAGCAGTAAATATTTAAGATTACATCTTCTTTCCTACAACATTATTCTTTTCCTTCTCTATCAGATCTACTGTCAAATAACTAAAATTTAATTAATTTGCAGTCAGAGCACTTTATATTTAAATCTAAAAGACCTCGTTGCCCTCTACAACTACTTGAAAGGAGGCTGTAGCGAGGTGGGGGTCAGCCTCTTCTCCCTGGTAAGGAGCGATAGGACGAGGGGAAATGGCCTCAAATTGCACCAGGGCAGGCTTAGGTTGGACATTAGGAAAAATTTTTTCACAGAAAAGGTTGTCAAGCATTGGAACAGCCTGCCCAGGGAAGCGGCTGAGTCCCCATATCCCTGTTGGTATTTAAAAGTCAGGCAGACAAGGTGCTTAGGGACATGGTTTAATGGTGGGATGGCAGGGTTAGGTTAACGTTTGGACTCTATGATCTTAAAGGTCTTTTCCAACCTAAACAATTCTGTGATTCTATGATTCTAACTGACAAATTAAAAACACAAAGGTTTGGAGATGTGGATTTAACAGTGTCCATATAAATCCCAAATAGATCTTTACATCAGTGTGAGAATATACCCAACAGACAATAACATATAGAAAACAGCTAATGAGAAGCTGTGCTTCATCTCTGGAAAAGTTATCCAGGGTGTTCTTTGCAACTTTTTCTCTGAGCCCTTTGACATTGGTAGCTCTTGGGACACCACCCTGGGTTATACTGACCACTGCCTGGTGAAACATTTCAACCCCTGAAACAGGGTTTATATGCAAACAACCAACAACTTCTACACTTCTGTCCTGCCTGAAAACTGCCCATGCTCTTAAGCAGGCAGGCTGGTACCATTTGCCCAGAATTTCTGATTCCGGGTCTGAGGAGGTAGTAAGAGCCACGGGCTCTTCACCACTCACCAGCTAAAAGAAAAACACTGGTTGTGTTGGCTATAAAGCCACTCAGGACTCACTTCTGCCTCAGTACAAACCCTGTACTGAGCTACAGAGCATGCTGGTACACAAAAGGCCTTCCCAATTGTACATGAGCAGTACAGAAACTACAACCTATTCATTTCGATAGCTGCGTGCTTGGCAGGAAGAGGCCTGGTTTCCTCATAACTCCACTAACAAGATAATATCTTTTACACATAAAATTACAAGAGTTACTTTACACTTCATTTTTTAACCAAAACAACTGAAAAATATTTTGTACATATCCCAGGCACCGCATCCCTGCTTAGCTCTAAAAGGAATATTCTGAAGGCAATGTTTTATTCTTTAGCTATATCTATCTGAACTAGGACTAAAGAAGTAACCCTAGAAAAGACAGCCATACCAAAAATGGAAGTAAGGTTTTTAGGGGAACAAACCCCAAATACAATAAGGATATGGAAGTATGTGGAACTTAGATATAGGCAGCAAAAACATGAGCACACTGAACTCAAATTTTGCTCCTTAAGAGCTCCTGATCTGTTTGCCTGAGGACACAATACTAAGGACAATATTATTTATAACATGCAATAAAAGGACAACTTTAGGTCCTTTTAAAAACTTAGTGATATTGATCTTGGGTTCTTTATACAAGACAATATCTGTTACTTTCCTAAACATTTACTGGATTGCAGCTAAATTTATTTTTTCATATAAAATGAAAGTGTGTCTGGCACAATTTACTTTTTTTATTTTTTTTATAATGCCATATTAAATCAGTCCAGAGACATCGACAACAGAGCAGTAAATATTTAAGATTACATCTTCTTTCCTACAACATTATTCTTTTCCTTCTCTATCAGATCTACTGTCAAATAACTCAGTTTGTCCTTTTATTCTCACTCCTCAAACACTCTCAGCACCTCAGCTACACTAAGATCATCAGATTTCATCGGAAAGATGAGCAGAAATCGAAAGTCTGAGAGAGCACTTAAGGCATGATCCAAAGTTACTGGAGTCAAAAAGAAATGCTTTCTTCCCTTAGACCAGCTCAACATTAAGCTCCAAGTATTTATTGCCACTTCTAGTGATCATTTGCCAGAGCCTTCAATAATATTCATGATAATGAAGTGTTTATTGGAAAATGGCAGCAGCAAATAGGTGAAAATATGTCCAGATAGAAAATTTAATATTCATAACTCATCTCCTATCTAGGGATTGCTAGAAGACCAAAACAAGTTTTTCTTTCTGTTTCTTCACCTAAATACAACTCAGAAAAGACTTCAAACAAAGCTCAGGGAAAGAATTAGGAAAGTAACATTGTCCAGCAGAGCTAGGATAAATCCTGCAATTGTTATTCTGATTTGGAATTCCCAGCAGGTTGACAGCTACCTTGCAAGAAACACTGGTGAACATCAGGAAATCATTATACATGTCTTTTGGAAAAAAAGCAAACCCTAATCATCCAGTTGTGCTTAGGTATGATGGCACAAGACAAATGCCAGCTGCCATCCAAAAATGTTTGTCCAGAGAAAGCTTTTGTGTTCCTATTTCTCTGATCACGTGTTGGGTCAAGCAGGGGGTTTGTGTTGGTCAGTTGGTTAGTTGGTTATGGGCTCCCTGCTGCTGTTGTGTTTCTCCTAGATCACGGGCTTGCCTCATTTGAAATTCTGATGCAAACCATAGCACTAGGGCAAAGCTCAACATTTCAGGGATCTGCCTTTAGCCATAATTATAGGCTCACCTTTGTGCTCTGCACTTTCAAGGGTGGCAGTTCCTATAAATTACCACAGGTAGAAAAAAACCCTCACAAAACAACAGCAACATTCTTGAAGGGGAACCAAACAAGCTACAAGTTTGTCCGCTGATGTTTTCCTCCTGGATAACTCAGGCCAGGAGGTCAAAACAATGGCTGACTAACAAGACAACATGCAGGGAGAAGGTTACCATTAATAATGCAACAGAAGAGCACTGTATGGGCAAGCAATGTAGGAAAAAACACACCAAGACGACCAGTAGGATACAGGGGTCATGCAAGAAGCAACTAGATGCTAGTCAGAGAAGCAATTTTCTGAGAAGGACGCAACATTGTTAGCTAAACGTCCTTCCCAGCGTTCAGTAACTTCTGTCCCCTATGTATTTCCTTCAGAACTATAAAACGCAGATCTACTAATATTCTTACTTTATTATTAACATAAGCCAGTGCTTTGATGATCATGCTAGGTAACTTCCCTTAAGGAGCCCTGACTTGCGCAGCCAAAATGGACAACTCAAGAAAAAGGAAAAGAGGAAAGGAAGGGGAGCATGTGAATTGTAGATCTGGAGTAGAGGATTCCCTGCCCATGGCAACTACAGGGCAAGCAGTGGGGGTCAGTCAGATGATGCCACCCATCCCATACAGTCATCCCTAACCCTTTCTCCAGCCTACACACTAATTCAATCTTTGGTCTAACAGATAGATTACTGATACTACCAAAAAGATTCATGAAGGATTCCTGAAGGAAGCTTATGTCCACAAAGTCAGCTTCAGAGGTAGCTGAGAAAAGACTCCACATCCCACCATTTCCAGACCTATGAAGAACTGAGTCCTGTACAAAACACATACTATTTCACAGCAGCATTCTCAAAAGCAATATTGGCACATAACAACTTTGTATCTTACTTGGATATAGCCTACACATCTAGGTTTCCTTTCTATGAACACTGAGATGCAGACCTTGGTAGTAGAAATCCAAAAGCTCCAAAAGGAAAGAGTATAGGCTGGAAAAAATAAATGTATTCTTCTCCAGACATCATTGCACTTCAAATCCAATGTGGCAGAGACTTGGAAGCTTGCCTTTGAATGGTGTAGATTCTTGATTTCCAAAACAAATACCATTAGTAGTGTTCTGACAAAGAAAATGCCTTCCTACGAGACACATAATTTTAAGGTTCCAGGAATGCATAATGCCAGGTATTAGTGAACTGCAAGCCTGTTCCATTTTCTTAAAGCTAAGTATTCTCTGACTTCTCCTACAGTACTGTAAACCAGGAACAACTCAAGTGAATTCCCATGAGTTACAGCAGTCTAAGGTTTAAGTAAGTGGGAAGAGAATCATGCTCTCTATGCTCTATAAACTACAAGCAGGGAGAAGAGTTTACATAATGGGGTTTATAAACAAAAGCCCTTCATATCCATAACCCATGACCAGAAAAATGAATCTGTCCTGGATAAAAAAGGAAAGGTGGCCCACCTTACAGCCTCTCGTATGAATAATAAACATGAGGTGCAAGCCAGTGACTGAGATGAAGGAATTACAAGATACAACATGAACATTTTTCTCCTTTCTTACAACAGCATTGGAAGTGGTTTTGCAGTTTATTTGTATGCAGAGAGTACTTCTGGACAAGATGGTGCGTGTGTGAGAGTATGTTATTCCAGTGAGAAGATCAAGGCAGCACATAGGTAAGTTGCCTGTTTAGTAATCCTTACTGCTAAACAACCCCGTCTCCTACCTATGGCAAAATGGAAAGCAGTTACAGAGTGTCCTTGCATCGCCTTTTGCCTGCGTAAAAAAATACACCTGAAAAGAGGCTTTCAATCACTGTCTTCAAGTACAACACAATAAAAATTATTTCAGAACTGCTTTTGGTGAGGTAGGCGGGAAGAGCAGCCTCAGCATGGTATCCTTCCCGTGTCAGCTGTGTACGAGCGAGGGAGGATCCCAGTCTTGTGATTTCAGCTGATCCTCATTACAGGCTACTGAAATAAAGACTTAGTGGGACTATGAGTGGGGTTTACTAAAAAAAGCTAAGTGCTACCCATTTCATCAAGACCTAGCATACGTGCTATATGAAGTCAGAAGTCTACTCTGGCTGTAATTGGTGATGTCTGGAAGAACAAACCCAAGTTTCTTCACGGCTGAGGTGTAAGCATGAAAGCTGAAGAGAAGAACTGAACACAGCCTTTTAAAAATAAACCAGTTAGAAACAACTATACTTACTTTAAGGATATTACCACTTCAAAAATAATAACAAATTAATATGAATATGACAACGTGGACAAATCATTAAATTGTGTTGCTGCTTTATCTGCAACATCCCCCAGTCATTACGAAGAACAAGTTTTCCTGCATTTTGTATTAATTTTTTCTTCTCTGACATTTTCCTCAGAAGCACAAGGACTATACCACAGAGATGGAGGAGAAGACAGATTTACACTCCTATCCCAACTGATTCATTTCTAGAACAATTAAGCCATATCCTGAGACCTTCGGAACCTCTAACAGTCTACACGCCTCGTTGATTTTATACATAGCCTTAAAACCACTGTATGTTAAGCCACAAAATCAAAATTATCTGGACTAAGTGTTGGACATTAAGAACATTTTTTCACTGAAAGGGTTGTCAAGCATTGGAATGGGCTGCCCAGGGAAGTGGCTGAGTCCCCATCCCTGGAGGTATTGAAAGGCCGGGCAGACGAGGTGCTTAGGGCCATGGTTTAGTGGTGGGATGACAGGGTTAGGTTAACAGTTGGACTTGATGATCTGAAAGGTCTTTTCCAACCTTCCAACCATTCCATGGTTCTCAACTGGTGACGTTCCCGCTGCACTCTGTCTTCTGACAGTGCAATATCTGAGGAGAAAAGATGGAGAAAGCCAAGGAGCTAGACAACACTAAACCATCCCCTTCAAGGGGAAGAAACAGTTTTACAAAAAGCTGAGCCTCATTCTAATCATGTGGATATCTAATCTCTATATCAGACAAATACTAATGAGAACAAACGAGGATGCAAAGACAGTGAGTTTTGCAAGACTTTGACTGTATGATCTCCAACTACCTTGGGGTTAGAAATACAGAGCAATAGGGAAGCCAAAGCGTGGGCAAGTAAAAGTGGCTTTCCTGTGACTTAAAGACTCTCTGAAAAGCACACAGAGAGATGGAAGCAACAGAGCATCCAAGTCACTGAGAACATGACAATCTGATTTTGGGCTGGCACGCTCTTTTCATCCTCTGTTTAATGAACCAGTGAATTCAAGCTAGTGTTAAAGCACACTATTCATGTCTCGAGTGCTCTGTTACACTGTCAGATTTTATTCACACCGTCTGAATAATAAAACTGACAGAAATCAAAGTTTATCTGAGCATAAACAAGGAAATGATACGGTGCCAATTTGTGCAGCAACTCTAACAGGGTCAGTTGTCCATACCCTCTTCTCACACGAGCTGATACCCTTGAAAAGGCAAGAAAAAGAGTTGCAGAGAGGATGAGCCAGTGAATGAATACTGAAGCACCTACCCTTAAAGCATCTAACCCAAACAAAGGCCGTGACAGAGTACGAAGGAGGCCTGCACATCTGTGCAAGCCAACGCAAGCAGCTGTTCCATGCTGGGGATCAAGGAGTAGCAAGAGTAATTTGGGAAGGGTTTGGTTGACATGGCAACAGCCCTTAGGGCTCTTCGGGAAGGAGGAGGGCAGCCTCAGCTGCCATCCTGACACACTTCTCTGTGAGGATTAAGCCTTCACCTGGACTAAAATAAAATGCCACCAGCATCAGCCTCTTTAAAACTTCCAGCGGCACCAGCAGCAGCTGATGGTGCCTGGACAACCTGCACCACCAGTGGTGCTGCACACCGGCCGGCCTGGCCCTCCCTCTTTGACGTGAGAGCTCATGTCCTCTCCTCCATCCACCAACAACCAAACTGAAACAAAGCTCTTGTAAAACAATGGAGATGATGAGAAGGGGGCAATTGAAGTGACAAAGAAGAGGAGTTCAAAGGAAACAAATGTTTATTACAGGAGGAGTTATCTCCCCTTTGTCAAAGGGGAGAAGATACTGCTCATTTTGCAAATAGCCGTCCCACCAGGGACAAAAAAGGCACTGAAGAAAATCCAGCTCCCATCCCTCTCAGTCTGCTCCTCCTGTCTCACACATTCCTCCTCACATTTTACAAACCAGTGCAAGAGACC
>NW_009258788.1:204824-205646 GCF_000687185.1 Egretta garzetta
TGCGCAATGCTGTTTTACACAGCAGCCAACCCCAAATCGGCCCAGACTCTTGCAAACCTCACATCTCATACTTCAGCCAGAATTTTCTTTGAAAGGGAAATGAAGTAACTTTGCATAAGTGACTGATCAAAGAGGCACGCCAAGTTACTGATCGTGTGACACCTCCTTTTTGTTAGGGTTGACCTGCAAACAAAACCTGGGCCCGCAACTGGGCGATCAGAACACCCAGCACACCACTTAGCGTCAAATTATTCAGAACCTAAACACATCTATTTAATATCTGAAAGATTATCTTGCTTTACAACACATGAACAATCAGAGGATCAGTGTAATTGTTTTGCAAGCACAGGCGCTTTTTGTTCCTGTAATCCACTAACCCGAAAAAGCATCTGACCTGCACAACAAACAGAGCAGATGAAATTGTTAGCTGTCACGCACAAGATAAAATGGAGAAGTCCTGTCTGTGCCTCCAGCTGCAGAGGCTGAATTCAGTTCCAGAACACAGACAGTCTTTGCCAATTCTTGGCATTATAAATTCATTAGTCAGCCTTTACCCCTCCTGAAACAACCCCTTTCCTCAAATGCCTTTTAAAAACATCTTTCTCATGATGGATCCCTTTGTCTTGTGGTGTCTGGACACCGAGGAGGAATTGAGGTCGTATTTTCAGGCTTTTCCCTGCCAAACAGCTGAGCCAAGAGATCTAAAATGCACCCTCCTCTTTTTGTAACAACAAAAAAAAAAAAAACCAAAAAAACCCAAAAAAACCACCCCCCCACCCCCCAAAAAAAAAGGGCTTCACTCCACAAGACACGGCTTAACGA
>NW_009258788.1:205725-208442 GCF_000687185.1 Egretta garzetta
GTGCCCCCCCACCTTGTTTGCACAAACAAAAAAAAAAAAACCAAAAAAACCCAAAAAACCCCCCCCCCCACCCCCCAAAAAAAAGGGTCTTCCCTCCACAAGTCAGGGCTTCCAGAAAATTGCAAATGTCTCTGAGGAAATGTTGGCACTCGCCAAGAGCTCACAGATTTCTCTGATGTAGTGGAGAGAAACCAGTGGCAAAGTTAATTTGGACACAAGAGTATCATTATGAATTACATTTACAATAAGCGTTAAATTGGTTTCCCCCCACCCCCCAAAAAAAAGGGTCTTCCCTCCACAAGTCAGGGCTTCCAGAAAATTGCAAATGTCTCTGAGGAAATGTTGGCACTCGCCAAGAGCTCACAGATTTCTCTGATGTAGTGGAGAGAAACCAGTGGCAAAGTTAATTTGGACACAAGAGTATCATTATGAATTACATTTACAATAAGCGTTAAATTGGTTTATAGCTTTGTAATGTTTTTATATGTATCCATGATACAATTAAAACACAAGAAATTGATTTTTACGTATGACAAAGTGGAGAATTGTAGAGAGCTGCATCTTTAAGAGAGCGTGGCATAAGCCAGTTAGAACCAGCCACGACAGATTTCTGTACCAAACCAGGTGCCTCTAGTCCAAGCATAAATTATTGGGCTCACTCTAGGCACAAAGGGTAAATCTTGTGGCCTGAAATATCAGTTTTATAAACACAAAAATCCTAATTAACATTTTCCATTTAGACTAGCTCAGACTAGCTATCTGATTTAACTTTTTAAAAAAGTAATAATTCTATAGTTCACAAATTAACAGACAAGGAAGTTTTGTTTATCCTTAACTGAAACTAAAAATACAGAGCATCCCTGTTTATCTCCACTGACTAAAAAATTTCAGTCATCTGTAATCCCAACTCAGTCCCCTGTTTTGAGGCTATAGCTCATATCTGTAGGGTCTGCTGAACTTCAAAGCTTCTCTGAACCTATACTTTGCAGCTAAGCAAACCCAAAAATCACGTAGAAAATCTAGCCCATACAAACACATAGAAAATAAAGCTTAAATCCTACAAGTTTGTTCTACATTTGGGCCTAAGCCATTTTTTATGAATTTAAGACTTTGTATGTGTGCACAGAAGCAGCACGTCAAGAAACAGCACAAGCTGAGGTAGTTGTATTTGAAAACTTTAATTTCAAATTAAATTCTAGGGGAAATAATTTGTTTACCTGTTGTTGTGGTTTAACCCCAGCCAGCACCTGAGCACCACACAGCCACTCGCTCACTTCCCCCCCAGCAGGATGGGGGGGAAGGGGATTGGAAGGGGAAAAGTGAGAAAACCCATGGGTTGAGATAAGAACAGTTTAATAATTGAAATAAAATAAAATAATAATAAATTTTAATGAAAAGGGAAAAAAAACAGAGGGAAGTAAAACCCAAGAAAGACAAGTGATGTACATGAAAACGGTCGCTCACCACCAGCAGACCGATGCCCAGCCTGTCCCCGAGCAGCAGCACCCCAGCCAACCTCTGAGAAAGGGATGGATGAGCAGTTTAGGAGAACCTTGCCAGAAGGTGTTGCTGGAATCCCGGACTTCTCTGATACAATCATAAATGTACACACAGAGAACATGAAGCAAAAGAAAAAAATCAGAATAACCAGAGGAAGCAGTCCTGCTGGGAGCTTATTATATTTACACTATATTCAGGTTTTGGAGGGACAGGCTCCATTACTAGTCAAATTTGTTTCACCTGTTCTCCATGTAAGATGTCTTTCCTCCATAAATCTATGTTTATTATTTATCTCCACTTTTCAATGCAAAGTCAGCCCAAACATGTCACTGAAATTCCATGTCCTTATTTTAAATGAAGGGCATGTGTTATATATATCATTTTTAATGAGATCTGTACTAAACTATGTCTATAGAATAATGTCACATAACTAGATATGCAACCAGCAATCTAGAAGGTATCTTAAATGGCCTCTCTAAAAGGGAGGTATATAGGGTATATAGTTCATAAATTGTGAGTAGCTACTAAACTGCTATGCAAATGTCTTTGCAGGATGGGGACTTTAAACTATACAGAAAGAGAGCAGTGATTCTATTCTCCTAGGGATTTGTTAAAAAAAAAAAAAAAACCACCACCACATATAATTAGATAATATTCAAGACCTGCATATTATTCTAAGCTATTCAGAATCCAGGTTTCTGAGGGAATACAGAAAACTTCACATTTGTTTTAATCACCACTACAGATTCTACTTTCTAATAATTTGCCATGAAGAAATGGAGAGTAATTAACGACAAGCTTTAATGTTGGGAGAGAAGAGAAGAAAATTTAACAAAACATAAGCATTCTGAATGAACACTGAAAAGGGAAGAATCATCCTTTTTTCTATTTTAATTTAATTAAAAAGTTTTTTGTGTTTTCCTTAAAAAAGAGAAAGAAAAGAAAAATACTTTGAAAAATTACTGTTCTCACTGTTGTTAGTTATAATTAAAAGCCATCCAAAATCGCAACGTTGTATTTAGCAAACTGCATTGCAGGTAGTGATGGTTCAGCTGGAGATTTGTCATACATAAAATTAACCCCCCCCCAAATTAACAATAGAATGTATTTTACTGATTTTCCTAGAGTGAAAGATTACTTATGAGTTCCAGCCCAGTCTTTGCTGTGATCTCATTATAAATTCCTGAAGGAAAAACACATCTCCTTTTTTTCCCTGC
>NW_009258788.1:208484-213426 GCF_000687185.1 Egretta garzetta
ACGTGCTGGGATGGTGTTCACACAGATGGTACATGTATTACCATGCCCACTTTGGCATGTAGGGTAGGTGTTTCCTACACCTTCCTTCTTCATTATGAAAGACCTGTAATAAGGTTTGTTCCTGTACTGTGAATTATACGATCTTGAAAGCCGAGAAGTTTGACCATAGGTTTGGGATGGCCCTAAATCACTCTTTAGAAGAAAATCTCAATTTGAAAGGCTACCCATGGGCCTATCCAGCTTCCTATTTCAATCTCATGAAATTCCCATTTCACTCCTATGCCCCAGTCTGTACCCTCTTACTGCAACACATCCTCCCATTTCCTTCCTCCTGAAATGGGAGGACATATCAATCTAACCTTAGCACATTAAATCTTCCAGATCTTTTATCTTCACCAGGACTTGACTCTGTTTTCAGTCATTCAAAAGACATTTTGCTTAATGAAGGCCCAGCCCTCTGGGAAACGAGGCCCAGATTTGCCCATCGCAGCTGTCATTTGCTCAGGCACCCCAGCACATCCCGTCACCCGGGACAGGTCCAGGTCATGGAGGAGATGTAGAGAGCAGCCTGTGAGTGCCAATTAGTGCTCAGATTCAAGCTGACTCAGCTTCAGGGGCAAAACACAGTCCAAATTTTTTGTGTACCAGCAGTTTTCTGCTTTCTTCTGCCTATCCTCTAGCTATTACCGTGCTTGACTATTCAACTTTTTTCTTCCTCAACTCCAAATATAGCTACTGCTTCCTTAGGCTCCTACCTTGTCTTACTTTTTGTATTACAGGCTAATGATCTGTCAACTAATATTAAATTATTTGCTCTCCTAATTGCCTATTTTCAAATAACAGATTGTGGAGTAAGGTGGCTACCTTAGCACTTTCCCTGTATATTCCAAAAGAAGAAAGGATTGATACATTAGAAATGAAAGGCTGAAACCCCAAGAGAACCCTAGTCCTACTTATTACTCACAAAAATATTTCATCCACAATATTAAAATATTTTTAAAAATTTCTGTAGTATTTACTTTTTCATTCCCTTCCAGTATCGGTTACTTTCATTCCGAAGCCTATGAGGTTTTCTCATTTTCAGATCAAACATTCAAAGCATCCTGAAAATTTAATACCACTATAACGCTGTATTGGGAAACAAACAGAAGAAAATACAACTGAATCCACTGATATTTTTTCCACCTTATAAGAATTCTTCTTGTATGCCAATAAAAAAAAAAATAAAAAGAAAACCAAACCACAGACAGCTGACCAGGTTACCAGTTTGAGACCAGTTCCCCTGTATGACACAGGAGCTGTGTCAACTCTCTAGAAGTTAAAGACCTTCAGCTGATGAGGTTCTCCCTTTATAGCAGGGAACATACAGAAAGCAGAGGTGCCAACGGGATGCACACGTACAGGAAACAAGGTCCCCTACCTGTCTCCTCCAAATCCCGTAATTATTTTTCTTGGATGGATTTTTGCTCATATTTTCTTCAACCTTTCCTGGACTCCACAAGGAATCAATTACACCAGCGGAGCACTCTAGTTACCCTGAACCTCCAAACAGACTGAAGGTGGAAAAAGACATGGAAAAACACTGACTAAAGACTGGCTGGCAAGTCGATAAAGACACATTGGAGCGAGCCAAATAAAGCTCCTCTCTTTCAGACGTTTCAGATTCACAAAACAAATTTGCTCCAACACTCCACTGAGAGCTTTGTCCTCATTTCACGACCGTACTGCAGTCTGACAAAAAAGAATGTGTGGGTTTGGAGAACAGATAAATGAAACTCTGCATCGTCACCAGGCACTTGCAGAGGCTACAGCAAAGTGGTACAGTGTCAGTTATCGTAAAGTTGTGACATTAAAGCCATTCAAAACAGCGTGCCTGCCTTTTTGCTCAACCTTCATCTCTGAACTCATGTGCTTTACCAAGTAAGCTATCTCAACAGAGAGGAAAAATCAAGATTGCTGAGACCGAGTTAAACCCGGTAACATCAAATATTTATGATTTCCTCAAGGAGATAATCAAACTTTGTAAAAACTTCTCACAGATTATTAGTACAGAGTGATAGTTCTACCAAAATTATCTTCCTGGTAAAAAATAAACCTCCCCTTAAAGGCTAATATGACAGATGGATTAATGCAGAACATTGCTTAGCTTTCAGCTGTTGGTTTTGATTATTACACTCTAAAAAACTCAAAGATTCAAAGTTCTGAGCAATAGGTGACATTAAACACAGAAAGGCTAAGATGATTTGAGCTATGCCTAATATTTTTTTTCTCAAGATAGGCAGAAAAATAAAATACAAAATAACCAGCAAGACCTTAAGCTAATGTAGGTAACCTAAAACCTTTAATGACTAAAAAATTTTCCTGAAATAACTTTCACATTAAAAAAATAGATAACTTTAAATTTCTTTTTGATTGACAGTTAATTACTAACAAAAATATCTGCTTGCTTCCATCAACAATTACCAGTAACTGAATAGAACTTCTCAAAAACTTAATCACGAGATACTTCATCACTGACCTAATGACATAGTCAAGAGATGATGGAGAACCACCTGCACAAACCAGCCATTTTGCCCTTGAATGCCTAAGCATGACAGGTGGCCACTACTGCAGACCACAGTAGGGCTGCGGCGTTACAACGGGACATGTAGCGTAGCCCCGCCAGCGTGACATCTAATACCAGGTCAGGGCTTGTCATCTGCAGAGAAAGGGAATGCCTCTGTTGCTCTTTTATAAATCATCCATTTTCATAGTTTTTCTTTTTTTCAGAGGGTTTTTTTTTTGTTTTTTGGGTTTTGGTTGTTTTGGGGTTTTTTGGGGTTTTTTTTTATTATTATTATTTTTACACGCTTATAAAGAACATTAAGATCTGACTGTAGTTGCTAACAGCACCATTGGCCTTGTTGCCTAAAGTTTGTAGGAGGGCAAGTCACACAAACATCCATGGTTATACGCTTGCATTCCCAGTAGCCTATAGCACTTTCCCAATCAAGGAAAGAGACGTATGGTCATACCTCATGACTTCAGTCTGAATCATGGACTTCTGGCTCTCCCACTTACTGGGAGCAAAACTGACAGTGAAAAATAAACGCATTTCCAGACAATGCCTTGCTCACTTGTTTAGAGTCACATTTTCTAAGTCACTAACAATACCACCAGATAAACACTAACATTAAGGTTTAAAACATTACCTATTAAACTGAGAAAAGCACCTCCCACTCTGTTGGAAACTCCAGATTTGCACTATAGTTACAGGGAAGTCACAAAATCAGAGGTGCCAGTGGGAAAATAGGTTCCCTGTCCATCTCCTCCAACTCCCCTAGTTTGGGGGATTTTTCCCATACATTTCTTCCCTCCAACACAAGCATTCTAGTCCATATTCTACACAGTTTTCAGGGATCACCCTTTTAGAGCACATTTCCTTTTAAGAAGGAAAGAGCTTGAAAATATAGTTCTTCAAAACAGAGGCAGGTTACTGCACAAAGGCAATGGCTAAAAATTATTTTTAAAATTAATGCCAGTCCAGCCTCAATGAACAGAGTTAGAATTTTACTAGGAATTAAGTGGCTCCCATATGAATTCAAGTTTTTGTGTCATCTGTAAAATGGGATGCCCATTCTGCTTGGGTATGTCATTTAAAAATAAAAATTAAAAAATATAGTTCTCTTTGCCTTCTCAATGTGGGAACAGGGGAGAAAACTTCCCACATGGTTCACTATCGCTGACTGCAATTAAAAGCAATACCTTTGGCAATTTCAAACAGCTCCAAGAGCTTGGACTACTGGCATGACTCCCCATGCCAAAGGAGACCAGCAGCGCTGCGAGGCCACCAGCCACCCGGCGGGGCCAGGATCCAGCTGAGCGGATCAGCCGCCTTCTTACCAAGAGCCCTGGGCAGAGTGTCAGGTAATCATGAAAAGCAGCGGGCCGCTGCTCTCTGCCCCTATATTTTTGCAACAGTTTTTCAAGTCGCTTCATCCTTTCCCTGAGAGCTAAAGCCAGTGTAATACTGGTTTTACTGCCACAGAGAATAAAAAAAAGAGATGCCATTAGTCTTTCATTTAAGGTTTACGACACAGAAAATTTTAATAGGAGTTAAATTAACTATTGACATTTATCACAATAATTTGTTCCGTAGCCTCTGACCTGCAAGACAATAACAGGATAATAAAGGCTTCGGGACACGACTGAGCCAGGAGAAGCCGCCGTCAGTTATCAGACGCAAGCAAGCAGCCTGTCAAACGCGAGACTTGTTTTACAGACAGAGAAAATCCAGCGGTGACTATTTTACCTTTGAGATATGTTCACACACAAGCAGTCGTATCGACTCTCATGTCCATTCATTTCACAAGTATATGCTAAATGAGGTCCTGAAAAGCCTTTTTAGAGGAAGAAAGCTGAAGTGCTGCTGACCACTACGGCATACAAAACAGCCAGTGTGACATCCTCATGAGAAAAAATGCTTAAAAACTTTAAAGATGATTTTTATATGTAAGCTTAGCTTCAAAAATATTTATCATATGAAGCAGTTATGTTTTCAACAAATTTTGGGCACGGTAATATAAAGGAGATCTCAGACAATAAGAGACAGAGTCTTTTTGACTGAATGGTTTGTTCCAAGTATATTGTGAAAAACTGGAATATCGTGGCTTTCCTTTCCAAGTCATTTTTCACACTAGCACTTAATAAGACATCGCAGGCAGGCAGGTGCCTATTCATCCAATGTAATTTCACTGGATTTCACATCATGGGTAGGTAACTGTAAATGCATCTTTTTATATTAATAAGAGGATAATACCACAGCATATCACTCCTAAAAGCCTCCATTCTGGAATTTTCTAATTAAAATGTTGGTATCATATCAACATGACAGAGCTTGTGCAGCCCAGGAGCAAAAATATGCTAATAAATATTCTCCTCTTACCATACAACCCCCGTGGCT
>NW_009258788.1:213528-225696 GCF_000687185.1 Egretta garzetta
TCCTGCAGGACACCTCATCTATTAACATGACTCTACACAGGGCTTTATACCCAGATCCTTGCCCAAAACTGTTCTGTAAAAGTCCGGCCCCATCAAAGCTACCAGCGAACACTGGCTTTAACATCGCAGGGGGGGACAACTATGCTATGTCAAGCCAAGAGTTAGCTGACTTTTTCACAGGGACATTTTCTCAAGGAATGGAAGCAAGGGAGACAGATTTTGGCACTGAATCCTGCTTTTGGAAACACACCGCACAAAGCGGTATTTCTTTAAATGCATTCCTTCCTAATTATACAATCATGCGGAGAGGGCAGAATGATGAAGCTGATCACACAGGCCTTAATTAGACCAAATTCTACCGAATTTAAGAGAAATTTTGCCTCTAAGAACTCAAGGCTCAGATATTCCTTCCTGCACCCAGCAGTTGATCATTATTTTTCCCTTGAAGCCTGATTAATTGCTCATATAATGTAACTTTTTTTTTCTGGCTTGTGTAACTGAACTTTTCATGTGTATCTCGTCATTTTTATTACCAAACTGAGCTATTGGCAACAGCATCATCCTGCCTCAGCAATTTCTATAGATTAAGTAAATGTTGCATGAAAATATGTTTCTCTTTATCTGTTTTAAATGTGTTGCCTTTTAATTTCAATATCCCTTTGTTCTTTTGCTATGAGAAAGAGTAAAAGCTAAGCATTTGATTGAGCTTCTCCATACCAGCTCATATTTCACACACCGCTAACATCTTTTACTGTGTTCTCCTTCCTTAACTAGGTCAGGCAAGCCTTATAAATGTCTCTTTGCTTGGTAGCCCCTCTGCCTTTAATAATTTCCATTGCCCTCTGAATCTCTTCTATTTCTGCCACGTCCTGCTGCTGTAATGCGACTAGAACTGAACGTAGCATTCAAGGTTAAGAGAAAGATATGCTTCTGTGTAGGTAATGCCAATTAAATATTTCCTGTGTTATTTTGTGCCAGTGTCTAATATATCCCACTACTTCACTTGCTCTGCAAACCCTGTCCCCGCTCCTACTGGGCTGATCCCAGGTACCTCATAACCCTATGTCACACTTCCAGAAGTCAACATATTTTAGTGAATTCGGTCAAGAGATGAAAACTCAACAACAAAACACTCCAGCTTGGACTGTCTTCTGCGGCTTGTGTTTTATCGCCCCTCCCAGAGAGAGCCCGTGGCTCTGGCTGTGGTCCCTGGGCATCACCATACAAAGAACAGCAATTACTTCACCCTGGAGGCACTGCAAACCCAGACCCTGCCCAGGCAAGAGCTTCTACGCATACACATTCACGAGAATTAAGTTTCACCTGTGTCCAGAAGCCTGCTAGGGTGAGGGTCATTTATTTCTGTTCCACAATTTTGAACGGCCTATTCCCATGCTCGGTATGTGGCATCTGGTCTATTTGCATCACTTCCTTAAGGTAATGGTTATTTCTGTTACATGGGTGCCCATTTCTCTTAACATATAGGTTACCTTTCTTACACTAACAAAGCAAAAATGTTACCTACAATTACAGCTTCTCTGCCATAAATTATTTATTGCTCTCAAGAGCCTGTTTGCTTTGGGGCAGGAAAAAGGATTGTTTACCTAATGAAAGAGCAGCTTACATTCATGTCAGTAGTTGTCAACACAGATTTATATATAAAAAAAATCCTAATACTCTTACAGTATTGGGAAATGCAGAAGTATTTATAGCTTTATTTAGGAGCGTTTACTTTGAGGTTAAGACACCATTTTCTCAAGGTGCTTGAATTTTTTATTTGGTTTGGATTCATAGCTTATTTCCCACAGTGTGGTAGATTAATGCAGAAATATATATATTATGCTATGTTTAACACCATTGCTGCCCTCTGCCAAACATATTATGATACCATATTTACATTCAGCGCACCGCTGCCCTTACACCTGCCACAGTTTAAGGCGTAGCCTGAAGGGTCGGTAAAGCCTGCCTCATATTGACCTCCAGCAGCAAGCCCAGCGCTAAGCCTGGGGATGGCAATAGTGTTGGCAGTAGCAGCTGTCCCAAGCTGCCCTGGATTCACGGCTGGTCTCATCTGGTACACATGGACTCAAAGTTCCTTGAGACCAGTCAGTTCTTAAAATGCCAGAATATTTTCTGAGCAGTATTACAATAAAACTGTTATGTACAAATATATATTTTAACATTTTAAAAACTTTTTTTTTTTTTAATTCCTCTCTTCAGGAGGAGGGTTACTCTGGTATTTTTGCTCATCAGTAACTCAAAAGCAGCTAATCCACTGCATTTCAGACACACCACCGTACGTCTCCGATAACCCTCAGCTGGAGATGATCAGATGTTCATCATCTGGTGACAGATAATTTGCAAAAGCAGACCTTAGCTATGGCACAATTTGCCAAGAGAGATCACATTTGGCTATGTTGCACTTCATTCTCAGAGACCAAAATCCACACATTGTTTTTGAGGAAACCTTCCCTAGAAATAGCAAGCCAAATATAACAAGAAAAAAAAAAGAGAAAAAGAAGTGCAAAGTCATTGACCTCATTCCATTATTACCTCTCATGACACTTCCTCACATCTAGTTTTGTAAGGCATTTCAAACTCTTCAGTGAGAAATTCTTTTGAAATACCATGGACTAGATTAGGTTCATAATTTGTGGTGAAAAATGAAAGGCAGATACCTAAAGAGAAGAAAATGCAATTAGACACAAGTGCCCAGCAGGTGTCCGAGGAGTGAGGGGATATATAATTGGGGGTAGACAGCAAGGCAACATCTAAACCCCTCCATCGGGATGAGATGTGGATGGCTTACTGTACCAAAGACGCTTTTCTTCTCTCCTGCACCCTCACTTTGCTCAGGTTTCAGGGACAGGAATTCAAGGCACTTGGATTGGGAATGAGCAGTGGCACTCCCTAGCCAGATCAGCAATGCACATGGTCAGGAAAGAGCAATTTTAGCATGCACTGGGGATCCACCATTTTAAGGGTTTGGGTTTTTTTCCTCCTCCCTTAGATTACTTACAGGTTTGGTTTAGCCTAAGGTACTTGGAGGGTACAGTTAGGTACGTGTCCATGGCTATAGATCCAGCAGCAAAAGGATGAACAACCCCATTAGAAGCAACTCAGTGAGCAAGGACCGGAGTAAAGAGGAACTTAAGAAAGAGCAGGCAGGTGTGTATAGGGCCACTTTATAGAAAAAGAACCACACTGAAAAGGAGCATTTTTGGCTGCCTTCAAAAATGATGAAAGAGTGAAACTAAACCATCAATAAAGGAACCAGTGGAATTCTTGATTTTTTTGTTTGTTTTACTAACTTCTATTGGCTTTACGCAGAACTCTTCTAATACCTGTTCTGGGAAAATCCTCATATTATTTTTTTAACAATTTTGTTTTAAAATACAATAGAAACTTTTTGAACTCATAGAACCCTTTTTCTTTTGGAAAAAAAGTGTGTTGACCAGACAGGAATGAAACAGAAGTCTTTTTGTCACTCTCTACCTGTTGACTGTTGCTGGTTTTCTTTCATAAATATTCACAATCCACTAAAGTCCTCTTTGTAGATCTAAGAGAGGAATTCTGGGGTTTGTATATGAAAGAAATAGATGTGGATACTACTGAGAACAGAAGAAGCCTATCAGAGGTGCTGCCTATGGCAGCTGTCATCTTTTTTTCTTTTCCAGAAACAAAAATGAAGACAGACACTTGCCTTTTGTGGAAATAACCATACAGTTGCCATCAAGAAACAAACAGGTATCGAAGTGATGAAACCCTGCTTTCTGGGGCAAGTCCATACTGTATTGCATTACAGACACCCAGGCAAGTGCCAAGTAACTTGGTGCACCAAATGACACAGCAAGAGCTGTATAGAGGTTTCCTTAACAGGAGATGAGCACAGTGAAATGGTGTTGACAAGCCGAACTAATTAGTTCTGGTTCAGCGCACTAAGCCATACATGCCGATAGTTCTCCAAGAGAACTCTGCTCACTGGCGCATTGCACGAGGTAGCCACTTCTGAGAAAAGTATTGGTGGGAGAAGCTGCAGGAGCGTGATTTACCAAGGCGGTTTATCTGTTCCCACCAATGCCACTATGGGAGCTTCATCGCTGGTTTTGATGGGAGCCAGTTCACACCAACACTTGCAGATTTTAATCAACCCATCATACAGACATAAACATGTAGGTTCAAACACTCTCAGCATGAGCAAATAAAAATTTTAAAAGAAATAGAAGATTTCTCCAACTCCAGAACTCCAACTCCAATTCTCCAACTCAGCCACCCTGCAGGTAGCAACCAGCAGGCAGAACACTTGTTTGAACAAACAATTGCAGTCATCTAGAAGACAAGGTTTCATGCTGGCTGTCAGGAAGGTAATTTCCTCTATATAGCAGGCAGAGGGAATACCCTCCAAATTTCCTTATTCACCATCAAGAAGAGGAAAAGTTCACAGCCTGTCCCTGGACTGGTTGCTCTGTAAGAGATGCTGGGCAGGATGACCAGAAACTAGAAGTCAAGATACACAGGTGGATAAGAAAGCAAAAGCAAGAGAGAAAGCCAGCTCAGGAACCCCGAAGAGACAGAGTCCACTAAACTTTCCCTGATCCTTGAATGCCACAAAAACGTGCAACCTAAAGAGATAAGATGATAATATATTTCTTAACACAACCTTATAGAATAGGTAGCCTGATCTGCTGAATGACACAGTGGAAATGGATGGTCTTAGGTTCTCTACTTGTACAAACCCAAATCAGTCAGTCTATTTTATAGCCCAAAGAGAATACAAATAGTCGTGGTGCAGTAATCACTTCTGCACAAACACCCCCAAACAAAATTCATAAATCTATATTATTCATTTGAACTCACAGAAATGAAGAGTATCTTACAACCTTGTTGTAAGAAAGCACTGTCATACAATCAATCTCTCCCTGCTTTGCAATCAATAACTTTGCTCTGCTTTGGTTTTTCTGAACTGGCAGGAGACCATTACCTCGTGACAACATTCTTCCATTTATCTCTCACCTCTTTGGAAACTGTTGAAACTCTCCACTGGCCAGATTTTACCAGTAAATATTGATTTAAAAAGAAAAATATAAAATCCTAATAGCCATCATTATTTAAGCCATCTAACTTAAGCAGAAGCGTACTTCTTGAAAGAAACTTATTTTAATGTAGAACAGTATGACAGAGAAAGAAATCTTTTGTAGAGTTAAAGCCTGCTTGCTGCTAAATAGCCTCTTTGTATAATTAGGATTTGCAAAGTGGCAAAACACAATCCAATTAAGTGAGTTAGGTTCATGTGATTAACATCAGACTGGCAGTATTGCTCTCATAGTTCATCAGTGGCTTTACTAATTAGGACATCTCTAAGCAGACACATCTGACCTTGCCTCAGCCAGTTCAGATTATGGTTTACCCTTCTGAGCCCTGCGTCAGCCTCACTGCTTGCTTCTTCCCTTTCTTTCCTTACTGGTGGACACTTTCCTGTGATATTCTATTCCTTTTGAAAGTTGCCCTACCAGTCATCAGACATCATCAAATAATTAGTGCCTCTCTGCTCGCTGACTGAAGAACAAAAAATCTGAAAAAAAGAGATAAGAGTTTTTGACAGGGACATTTTTCTGCTCGCACCCTGAATTCACTACAGTATTAAAATCAGTGCGGGCTGAGTAGAAAAGCAGCCAGGAAACTATATTAACTTTCAAGCAGCAAAAAATGGAAATGATCTTTGCTTGCCAAATAGGAACCACACATGGAAATGGTGTCAGCAACATTGCTCAACAGCAGCTCAGAAATCAGAGCAGAGAGGTTACCGCAGGGGAAACGGTACCTGTGATACCAGCCTTGGCAGCATCCCTGACCCGTGACAAAAGGACAACCCATAGTCACAGATTGCTTTGCTCCATCTTCTGCTGCAGGCGGCTTCCCTTCCTGTGCTGCTGTGGGTGTGACTGCAGCGCTTCTTATCAAGGGCCAATTATTTCTGCTAAGTAGAAAAAAAAAAAAAAGAAAAAAAAAAAAAAAAAGATTGTCTAGATACTGTCTTGCACATTACAGCTTTGTGATTAAGTGCCCTGAAAATGACAGCCAGCAGAATAAGAGAGTTTGGAAAGTACATTCAACTTTGTGATGGTGATGAAGCAGTAACTGATAAACATAATACAGAAGCTCTAAGTATCAAGAGGCAATATTATAAACTTAAATTTTGTCTAAAGCAATTCAGCGCATCAGATGGTAGGTATCATAAACAGAATTGCTTCATAATATATAGAACTTATAACTTATAGAGCACAGAGAACTCCTATTTGAATCAGTTTTTCCATTTGACATCAGAATTCTTCTCTATATACTTCCTCTCAATGACTGCTATGCTACAGAAATAAAAATACAGAATAAAAATTAACTGCAGATCTTCAAGGATCAACCCCAGCAGCCCATTGCCAGTTACAAACAAGATGTACCTATGATACTAAAAAGATGTTAATAAATGTGTTAGCGACAGGGAGACAAAGAATGAATTAAGCAAATTAATGGAAAAATGAAACCTCTAAATACAAAAGAAAACTAATTATGGGTTTAGAAAGGATTAAGTGACAGAGCCCATGGATTAAGTGACAGAGCCTGTGATGACATGGCACTTTACTGGATAGTCCTCGAGATCCCTTTTTGTCCTGCATTTCCTATCTTTCCATGAAAGATTCTAGTAACTGTCACCGCTGCACAGACCTCTCAGCAGTCTGTTTATTTTCCCATCTGACCAAAATGTTTTACAGCTGACGCAAAGAGTTTTCCAAAGAAAGTACAGGCAGCATAGCATGCTCTCCACTCCATCCCTTCCTCTGCTTTACCCTGCTCTCCTTCCTCTACTCCTCGGTCTGTGTCACTTTAGCCATCAGAAATGCAGATGGCAAGGATACTAAACCTTCCATGGACCTTCTACCTTAGTTCCTGACTAACCTGATGCCAGTGAGCTACCCTTCACTCGTTTCCTAGACCAAGGCGTATTTTCAGATACTATGGCAGTGCCTCAGAATATTGCTGCAGCAGTGAAGATTGTTGGAAAGCCTCTGTGTAGATCTCCACGGGAAAAACTGATTTTAAAAAAAAAAAACAACCAAACATTCCCTCTGCTCTCCAGTAATATCGAAAAAGCACCATAAAGGCTAATTCCAATTCTAGTTAACACCTGGATGCAGAATTCAAGCGCAACGAGTTGTGCTTCATTCCAATTTCAGTGATAAAGAAACTGCTTAAGCTAAAACGCTTCACTTGCACTCTATCCATTTCTCTAATAAATAAGTAAAACCAAACCACTCTGTTTTTCAGACACTTGACTATACATTTTGAAAGTATTCAATAGTTTAATTTCCAGTGGGGGAAATGTTTTCTTAAACTGCGTGCCCATATAGACAAATACACACCCGCAAAATAAATCTTGGGATGACATTGAAGAGAAAATTAATTTCAGGCTGGGGAACAGATGAAGAGGTAGACATAGGTAACATGGTATACAAAACTGCTTACTCTTTAATGTGGGGATTTTTTAAACATGGTCAGTGCTGCGTATACCAGTTCATGCTTCTTGTCCCAAATGCTGGCAGATGAAGCTGTTTGGGTGCATGAAATGATCCCAGAAGCTTCCCTTTCCACAGGGACCCATGCACAGGGATTACAGGGCGATTGCTTTACTGTGCACCTTTGCTTGCAAGTTCTTTAAAGGATCACAGCAGTCGCCGTATGACAAGCACATTGTGGCTACTTCTGTTGCTGCCAAAGAGACTGTGTGGATCCATTTACAGTGTGTTTTAATCTCAAATTTCACTTCAGTTATATCTTAAATTGCATCACTTAACCTTCTATCTATACGATTTAAAGTGGGTTGTATTTGGGATAATTAAACCTAGACATACAGCTTTGTTTTAAATCCTAGAGTTACAATTAGGAGATAAGCCAGTCCAAGAGTTTTTGAACTGATGTCTAGAATACTGACCCCGAGCCTATTCCACACCATTTGCAAGAGGCTTCGGGTCAGGCTTACAGTTGTCAGGATTTCAATAACTTCACCCAGACACAAGTCAGGAAAGAAGAGATTTGAAGGCTGCCAGGGATCAATCGTTGGCTGAGCTAACTGCATACACAAATGCAGGCCAGCTACTGATCAGGTGGGCCTTCATGAAAGAGGAGGTGCGAACCATCGGGGGGAAAAAAGGGACTCACTTTTTGAGCTACCTTTCAAGAGACATCCTTACAACAAACGTAATGAAAGTAGGATGAAAGACTGCTCGCTTGGATCTGAGAACATGGATCTAAGTCAACTAGACGTAACACAACTAATTCTTAGACTATCAAGACAAACCACCCCTTAACTGGGATCCAGATAAATCAGTCCTTCCCATTGTATCTCCATGGTGTTTCTCTGCTTCTGTTCTTCTGAGCATAGTGGTGACTCCAAGCCTTCTGCTTCTTTCCTCTGTGGTCACTTTATCTGTGATTTTCTGCTCTAGATCATGTCTTAACTTTTTCTCCCCCTTCTGTAAAGAGTAGGATTTTGAAAGTTTGGTGGAAATAGCCTTTGCCCCCTACTGTCCCACCGCCATCTGCAACAACTGCCACAGCTAACCCCCTCACACCACCAGCTTCCCCCTCTCACCAGCTCCACGGCGAGCTCTGGTAGACAGAGAGTGATGGGTGGCTTGGTACCCGGCACAGCCTGGGAACACCAGTCGGAATGACTGTTTCCAAGGAGAGGTGTATGAAACCCAGCATTGACACACCTGAGACGGGAAGCTTAAAGAACGGAAGGAACAATCCGTAGGGACTGGACTTCACTAAGGTAAAAATAAAGGGTTGAAACATTGCAGCTTCACTGTTGATCAGGTTACAATGCACAGTTCACCCAGCCCTCAAGACAGGACTCTCTTTCGCCTCTGCTTGCTCCCCACCATGCCTCTCAAACCAGACTTCCCAGTCTGCTCAGCTCCATGTTGCTGCTCCACATACACAACAGCCACCTTCTGCTGGCCCTCTCATCCTCATGTGGGGCACCGGTGACCAACAAGCCTGAGGGCTTTCTGGCTGTCTCCACAGCAGCTACAGTTTGGCTCCTTCCTTTGACAAGAATCGTAAAACACCCAACTGCACCAAATCTCCCATAAAACTGCTTGAACAGACCTCCAGAAAAAGAGGGCATGGCCGGGGGGGGGGGGAAATTTGATAGTAACCCTTACCACGTACAATCTCCTAGCATGGGTGACGCTGCTAAATGAGGATTTGCATCTGAAAAGGAACTGTTCAATTAATTTTCATGAAATACTGTCCCTAGCACAGACGCCACTGACCTTTCACCTGGCTATTAACTTCATGGAGAAATACTCCTTTGACACCACATCTTGAGATAACCAAGAAAATCTCATATTTTCTTGTTATATTTCCACTTGAAATTTTCTGCCCATAAATGCAACTCATATCTATAGATCTTGTGGGAAATGAACAAATGTGCCTTTATTGCATTGTCGGAAAACAGCCATTTAAAGGTGTGCTAAAAGTTAAGTGGTTTATATGGATGACAAGAAATAATTTATTGTATTCCTCAAATTCAGAGGATCCAGCCAAAAACCTTACCTTAATGAAAATCGCCTCACTGAAAACATTGTAAGAGAAGATGATGGCCTAGAATAAATCTTTACTCTAATTTTATACAGTGATACTGCATTGCTTTGTACGTTCTACTGCATGCACGTAAATTTAATCTGTGCTACACTTGACGCTGTGCGCACACGATATACTTAAGAATTATCTTAAGGCACCTTCTGTGTTATTATGGAATACAGATTCCATTGTAATTGGTGGTATATAAACCAATAGTTATAGGGTAAGGCATTAAGAATTTTGGACGGGCAATTGTTTTAACGTTTTCCCAATGAAAATGGTATATAAATAGATCGATTTTATAATGAGTATTTAGTAGCAGAAATCTTCAACATTTTGCAAGTTAAAAATACTCTTCCTCAGATAAAAATGATTCTGTGCAGTGTTTAGAATGAGCTATAACAACCAAGGTGTACGATTCGACATCAGCGCGTTATCACCCTAACCTCACATTCTTCTCTTTTTGACCTAACTAGGTGCACAATCTTTACCTTTTTATAGAGTTTGATGTTTCAAAAATCCTAAAATATTAGGAGCAAAGAGGAGCTGAAAACATCAAGTCTTGTCCTACCTTCCCGCCCCTCTTCTTTGACCATTTTATATACAACTCTGATGAAATCTCAAAAGACCCACCTAAAATATTTCTGCATCGAAGCCTAGGACAAAGCACATTCACATTTTCAGCTTTGTGATAAGTATTTCACACAGCATCCATGATTAGTTTAACATGTGTTTGGCTCATACCGGTCTTTCTGAAAGAAAGTACAGCTTGCTTTTTTCTTTTTTTTTTTTTTTTTTTTTGATTCCACAACAGCAATAATATTTATTAAGGAGGTTAAACAAGATGATCCTAACAGTCCCTTTTGGGCCTAAATTATGTCCCAGCTATGAATAAAACATTCCTGTCTTTGATTACAATTTGAAAGGACAACATTTTAATATGAGATAAAAGAGTCTGCTTAAGAATTTCAACCGAAAAGCAAAAATAGCCTCCTCCCTCTACCATTCTTGATTCCTTCACAAGAAAACAAGACAGCAAGCAGGAGGGCACCTTATCAGCACTGTATAAAAGTCTGTCCTTGCAAGTTCCCCATCTCGCCAAGATCGTTGGTTCACTTCCAGAGCACTGGCCCTTGTAAAGAGCAAGTACAGCAAAGGCCTTCAAAGTGAGCTGAGGGGGGAGACAATTTCTAAGTTATACTCTCTTTTTTTTCCCAGAGTGAGATTGTTAGCTTTACCAAATACCCTGATCATAGCATTCCTTTAAAAAAAAACAAACCCACCCTCGATATTTCTTTTTATTTGAATCATATGCATTAAAGCTGGCTTAACAAATGTTCTTCCTGGTCTCTGCTCCTCCAAAGAAGGGGTCAGTCATAGCATATGGAAAATCCAACATGTACTTACACTACATATTAATAAAAATAAAGTGCCAAACTATAAAGAAGACCAAGGAACCTGAAATGGGACTTAAGAACTGGAATGCCAAAACTGCAGATCTGCAGATTGCCACAATCACAAGTCACCTGGCAGCTACCTGCAAGAGTGTCAAGACCCAGCACTGCTTTGCATTCCCCTTCTCTGCATGTTGCCCTAACGCCCACATTCTCTCCCTGTCAATGCCAAAGTCCCTCGGAACAGGGGAATCTCACACTGCATTCGTACAGCACTTAGAATGCCTTCCTAATATTTACTACAGGCTCTGCTGTGCAAATAAAAGATATATATAGATATATCTCCCACTATATTTTTATATATTCCTATATATCTCCCACTATATACTTTTATATATATAAAATTCATTTCAGTTAAGCTCCCTGTACTTAAGCAAACATTATATTAAGTGCATCTTGCACTTTATTCCTCCGCTTGGAGAATAATGCAAGATCAGAGAGTATAATGTAATGGATTAGTGAACCGAATCTCCGAAATGTGCCAGAGGTAGATCACATCTGTTATTAATAGTAGCAATCTGGCTTTTAGAATGCTTTTCATAAAGAAGCAGCCTAAACGCTAGTCAGTTTTAAACGGATAACAGCAACTATGTCAAATATGTTGGACGCGCTCTGTGCACGGTTGAAATGTGAGAATGCAGAGGCACTAGCAGTGCAAGACGACCTCATACAACCAAAGCATACCTTGCACAACCGGGAGATTGTACACCGTACTGTCCAAGGACTAAGAACAAATCATTCTTTCGCCTCTGAAAAATTTTTCTGCAACAGCAGGGTTAGATTTAATCAAGGAGGTTTTGCTTACAATGCACTTGAAAAGGCACGAGCAGCTAATGCAGTGACCCAAAGTAAATGCCAACTCCATCGCAACGAGTTGATGTTAGCCCCTCGATCAGCATCAAAGTTTTTGTAATAAGTAGGTTTGCTCTCCATACAAGAGAGTCAGGATGCGCCCAAGTGAAGATACATCATCCTGAATACATTTAAGTGAATGATCAATTCTAGAAAATGTGCATGCTACAGATCCTTGTCCTATAACTGCGAGCAAGAACAAAACCTCAAAGCAGCTCAGCAG
>NW_009258788.1:225809-248945 GCF_000687185.1 Egretta garzetta
AAAGGAAAAATATTAGCTCTACAACTGGGACTTTTATTCCAGGCATAACCTGGTACTAAGGGTACCCATTGACTCAGTGCCAGCCAATAAGACAGGGTTGGGTTGTTTGGGTTTTTTTCCACTCTTGCTTGCTCTCATCACTCTATTGAAATTATGGCTGGAACAGTTTCCCCACGTCAAATACACAGAAGGCTTCATTTAATTTCCTAACCTTATCATGGTAAGATTTCATGCCAACGAGTAAGTTTTAGCCCGTCTCCAGCATGGCAGCTCTCCCACATCTTTAGTAATTATTTTAACTGCTAACCCCCACTGTTAGGGTGAGACCATATTCCCACCACTCCCTTGGCCGTGTACTAAAATAGCCACGGCTATCATGTTTGGCTAGGTGCTGATGTGTTTGATCTGCCTGACGGATCAAACCAAACAGATCAAACACCTTCAAGGAGACAGATCTTGGACATGAGCCGCCAAAAAGCGATAGGAATAAAGTGCTTTTAGGTATATGCACAAACAGATTGTAGCCAGCTGGGAAATCATAGTATGGTCATAAACCATGCGACCTACCGGGATCTAGCCCAGACAGGCATAGGCTGGAGCTGCATGCAGATTTTTCATGCTCACAGTTCTGTATGTGTCTGACCTGTAGTCAAGACCACGTTAACCAACCCCCTCTCCATCCCCCATCTTTATGAATATCTGCCCATGATACTAAATACGTATTTTCTGATTCCCAGCTTATCTCTTTAGCACCCAGAGTGGGAATCTTATCTAAACTATAAGAAAAGTAATGCAGAGAAAGGTTCAAACAAAGGCATGTGCCCTGCAGGGTTAGCTGAGGGAACTCAAGACAACGCGAGTTACCAGCCTGAAATTTTCCCTAATTCCCCTGATGACCAGAGCATCTCCAGCTATCACATCAGCATAACCCTAGCCTTACAAGGACTGAGGTCAACCACTTGAAATACACCATAGGTTTTCCAAGTGCATTTATCACTTATGTTAAATCATCAGGGATACAACACTAATCCCCAGAAAATAATAAACCAAGCTGTCCTGTCAAATTTTAATCTAGGTGGCCAGCAGTACTATGCCATAAGATCGTAACAGGGTTTGAAAGTGTCCTCTCAGCAGGCTGCCATAAACATTTTGCTTCACTTTGAGAAAGCTGACTACTATAGTTTATGCTCGCTAAGTCACACCAGCCCATTCAAGGACACTTCTGTGGACTGGATGCCAGAGAGGAGTACGGGCTCTGGAACTGGAGCTTTGCCAGCTTGAATACCATAAAAAAAAAAAAAAAAAAACCCACCCAACCCACTACTTTACCTTCTTCTTTCAAGTGTTGATTTAGTACTTTAGATGATTCTTTTGATCAGTGACCCAAAACGTACACTAAAAACCAAGCAGTAGCTAAAAAGTACAGTAAAGGAACAGAGGCCTTGGAAGTATCAGACAAATATCTTTCCATATAAAACACATTCTTCCATAGAAATGAAGGGATGTGATCTGAAGAGAAATGCTACAGTCAGCATGGTGCATCTGTCTATTTGCTAAGTCTCAAAGAACAGCATCAGCGCTCCAGCCCACAAAAGGAAAATGAAAACACTGGCATCCAGTTCTACAGAAAATGATCAAAATGGCGGGGTAGGGGGGCAGGAGGGGCACACAGGGGAGAAGGGAAGATACGTCTTTTGCAAATAACAGAAAAGATTGATAGCCATCTTCAGCTCTCCAAGCTCCCTAGCTTCTAAGAACAAGCACTACAAAGAAGAATATTTTGCTGCTTCATTGCTGGGTAAGTTAAAAAACAGAGTCACTGGAATTGGTTTTTTTCTAATTAACAACAAGAAAAAGAGAGGTCCTTGTAAGGCAACATTAGCATCTTGACACATATGACAAAACAAGAGACATACTTCTTCCCAGAAATTAGGGAACTTGGAAATTATTACAATGAGCTTAGGAGAGAGAGACTGTCGTGCACTGAAGCTTCTTTGCAAAAGTTTTGACAACGACAACAAACTTTTTCACACAATCTTTCAGTAGCCTAATTTTCACACCTCAACGCTGAGCAAGCTCCCATCTCCAAGCACATTCAGTGCAGAAGTGGGATTTTCCTTGGCGAAAGGTTGGGCTGTGTCCCTCAGCAGCCAGCACTGTCGTCTGGAGTCTGCCCACCTTTGTGCAACACGACCGTCACGTCCCTCAACCACTTTGGGTTGGCTTCTAGACTGAGACCTACATGATTTGGGGGGTAATGGGAAACAATCTGCCAAGCATGAGCTGGTTCATGGAGGTGCCTACATGCCAGAATGGCCAATATCGTCTTAAGCATATGGGAGTACTAAGATTACAGAGGAACAATGTTAAATTTGCATTACAAATGGGAATGATTGCTACTGAGTTGGTATGCATATTGGTGACATCAATCTGCAGAGCCAGCTTACAGACTAAAGAGGAGAATAATTTTATCAAAATAAAAACAAGCCTGAGCTTTCTTTCTCTATCAAAAGTTTCAAATTTTACCACTTTACATGAACTTAACTCTGCTACGCGAAGAGTGAAATTACTGTTTTGTTTAGAAAAACAACCTGATTTAGAAGACACAAAGCAACCAAGTATTGTTCAAAACATGTTTTACTAGTGACACTGGAACAGTACCTAAAATACAATAAGAAGTTCCAGTTTTGGAACCCATTGTGTTTTCCATCACACTCTATTTGTGCAGGGCCCACTTGAGTAGGCAGGCAGCACTGAGCGGAAAAGGGAGCGAAAGGACCCATATCAAAAGTCCTAACTCAGGCCCTTCCCAGGCCACCGACCATATGCAATGCTGCGTGTGCAAGCATTTAGCCTTTTAACATCCCATGAAGGAATTTACTCTTGTTAATGGGTTTCTACACATCTCTATCCTCACGCCTTTTATTCAGCACGCAATCATTGCTGACAGACTGGTTTGTGGCTTGGTTTTGCTTTTAGGATGAAAAAAACATCGTGAAGAAATGAAACACGTTAGAGGTGATAGGAGCGACAATCACTTAAATTAACTTTTTTTTTTTTTTCAAGTTCCACACTGCATCGCTTATATCCTTCAGTTTAGTACTCCACTTAAACACCCATTAGGGCTTTTCTGCATTCCATTTCATTTATTTTGAGGAAGATAAAGAAGTATTGAAGTTTCCAGCAAGCTCATAATTTTGAGCACCTCTACAACCATACCTTTTTAAGCAACTTTCCCCCTTGAAGTTTGCTCTTTCAAGTCAGAAAGACCATATAGCCTATTAGAATATAAAGTGGGGAATAAACTGAATAGAGTAACTGCCAGCTAGAGTATTCCAGGAATTAAGATGAAAATGTTTCTTTCTGAATTCCTTTCAAGTTAATTCCATGCAGCAGAAACAATTCAAAATAGCATGCATTTGTTGAAAATCCTGCTAGCTGTCATCTAACAAGTTTCTAAATTTTTATAAATTTGCCATTTAAAAGGAATGTGTAGTTTATAGTTGACACTGGCAGAGTTCCAGGTACTATTAACAAGGCAATCCATAACACCTGGGGGGGAACCACCACAACACAAAACAAAAAACCAGAATAAATTACACCCAGGTTTGCATTGTTTAAAAGAAAATCTAACTAGGATTTGTATGCACAAGTATAATCTGATCTGGTTTTTCCTAATGTAATATAAAATAATATATAAAATCCAAATAACAGTTACTATACGATAGCTACTAAATCTCTCCCCTTCCCCTACATTTCAGGCTCTACATAGGAACCGGTGCCCTCTAAGGCTTCCACTAAAAGATATAAATTTTAGTAGACAACATGGAAAAATTTTGGACTAGCCAGTTTGGTGGCTCTCAGTGGAATTGGCAATAATCAATATTCTGCTCCCCCAGGTTACCACCAACGCGTATCTGCCAAGCAGACGATGCTGACATTCACAAGATAGGTGTCCAGCCTTTCCTTTGTAAAGCTTGGGGTGCTTACATTGCTCCCAGGATAACCTATGGAAAGCATGGCTGGGAGCACCCACCCACCCAAAATACTAGTGAAGACACCCAGATACATCGATGGATAGCAGAAGTTGCTAAACATGTTCCCAGCATGCTGCAGAAATACTACGTGTAGAAGCCTGATACAGTGCCAAATGCCATCAAACAGCTGTGGCGAATGCTGGCGTCAGGCTGATGGGACAGTGCTGTTGTCAACCCACACTGGAGTAGCATCCAAACCTTCATAAACAGGGATTGGTTAGCTTCACAACATCCGTCTTCTCAGCATCCTTTGGGTTTTTGGGGGAGTGGGGAAGGGTTAGAGATGTGCAGTTCCAAAAAATGCACCAAAAGATCAAATAGGAATTTTCAAAGATTTCTGTCATCAAAAGAGTTAATCTACCTTTTGAAGATTTACCCTTACACAAGAACCACAGGACATGTTTATGGCAAGATCCTTCTCCTTCAGCTTTTCTTCTCTTTCTAAAACATCCCCATGACTATGAACCACCAGACACTTTGTAAAGCCCTCATGATTCCACACCATTACCGTACAACCACGTGAACTGCCAAGAGTGTTTGTATGTATTTCAGGCAGAACCCTGGGTTATTACACCACACTAAAGAGAGCCTTGACCCTTGACTTGGCAGGAGGCAGAAGAGGGAGGGTGACGAACATTTCCTCCCACCACTCCCCATTGCATCTTAAGACTGCATCTGTCCCTGTGATGTATATGAAAATATGACATCTCCTCCCAACCTGATTTTACTGTACCTGGTCTGAAGACAGAATTTTCTTTATTATATTCTGTAATACATATACTCTTGAATAAACAAATATTGTCTTCGAGATGACAAAAATATTTCAAATATTTGCAGGGCGGGGGGGGGAATCTTAGGAAGAGGTAGCTAAACTTCAAGGGAAGACACCTAAAAAGAAAGTGACTGTTAACTTATTTAGGCTGTTAGCTTAAATAATATTTTGCCAATTCATTTACATGGGGGGGGGGGGGGGTCTGTGCGTGTGTGCATGTTCATAATTCTTCATAAAAATGTGACAGTGCTAATAGTCTAGAAAAAAATTTATGTTCTTTTCTAGGGCATGTTTTTTTCCATCATTAATTCTGAATGTCATTGGGGCAAGTTTCCAATATTGTTCCCCTTCAAAATACTGTAATTACAACAGATCTCAAGTGTTTCTGAATTTTTAAGGCAAACGGATGATTCAAACCCATCTCAGCTTTCATTTTTCTCCTTTGAATAAGGAGGGTTTGGAGCACACAGAACTTTATGTTCTCCCAGCAATAAAACAATGAAAAGCAGTGACTTATTTGCTATGAGCTAGCTGTGTTTCTTGAAAGCGATACAAAGCTGAGAGCTGGAAGTGCATTACTGGAGTCGGTGACGCTCTCAAATGATGGGTGACGAGGTCACGTTTGGCCCTGTACCTCAGAAGGCCACCCAAGAAAGGCTGCAAAGATTGCCTTAGAAGTACATAATTAAGTGATAACATCATTGCCCCTGTGTTCTGCAAAGCGCTACTCCAATTCACTTGTGATAAACTACTTGTTATCCAGCCTTATAACTCAGCCACTGAACATTGAATTGCTCCATCATAAAACAAATGGGCAGTGACATTAGTGTAGTTGTAATTGCTAAACCCCAAAAAAAAAAGTTAAACTTGCTAAGTGAAAACAACTAATTACTCCTCAACTCATGTTAAAATGATAGCAGGTAAGCAGATGAGTAAGTCATTTCAGTCAAGTACCTTGGAAAAAGATGGCAGTGATATACACCTTCATACGGACTTGTGTAAATTACAGAAAATAATAAAAGTCATCACTTTTCAAAGCTTTCTTGACCTTTTTTCCAACAGAAGTCAGGCTGCTCTGAAGACAACCCTCCCCCACCAGCTTTTCTGCCACCCTAGGAGCACCTCATTTAACTGGGCCTCAGCAAAAAACAGAGCTGGTGCTTGTGGCTGCGGCTATATTACCTCAACTTTGCCCTTCCAGATAAAATACAATGTATCCTGACACAAGTTACAGCAGGGTCACAACAACAAGATTTTAATTGGAACAGAGGGAAAAGGCAAATCTCCTTCAAGACAGCACCATCTGATCTTTGTCCCCATATTGTCTTCCCAAGGTTCTCCTTTTGTAAGGAGGATACACATGCTTCCCATACGTACATAGGATGTCATTTCTTTACCATTTCTAAATATTTATCTGGCAGTCTGGTGGTACTGCAATTCTCAATGTACAAAATATAAAATGATGCACAAATTAGAAACACTGATGGTACCACCACCTCAGCAGTCTTGTCTCAGTATCCCACGCTGCGCAATAGGCAAAAATTCTGTGTCCTGAGAGGAGGGATTTCATTTGGGCACAAGGTGAAGCAGAGCATAGAGAAATTCCCAGTCCCACGCCAAACAACAGTGCTGGATATTATTGCTAAACCATTTACAGTCTCATTGTGCTACTTGCTAGTACCATAGCTTGCTTTCTATATCAGTGTCATGAAAAAGCACCTCCAGAGTTCTAGAAGAGCCGATCTCATCTTCTTGAGTTCAACATGTGAACCAGCCTAAGCTATCACAGATCCAAAATGATACGCAGATGCTGAATTTTCTCTCATATGTCCAAAATTGCTCTGATCAATGGCAATGTGAGGCTGGGGTATGACATTTTCTTTACGTGAGCCAACATAGTTCACAGCCTGTAAAATCGCACAAGAATCTTAAGAACAAACACTGATGTGGGTCCCTGTGTAAAGCAAGCAGAACAATTTCCACAGTAGATTTCCCCAAGAATTATGTGAGGACAATATTCAACACCATAAACAGTGCAGCAGCATCCGCTGAACTGTCAGGATCCAGTTTGCCTTCCCTGGCAGCAAAGCAACATGGGCTCTGAAGAAGTCCTGAGACCCCCAGCCAGCGTTCCTGCTGTTCGCTCCCATGCCGAGGCCCTCCCCTCAGTTTTGCCACCTCTCGTACCTCTTTGGCAGATTGCACAGGAACCCAAATCCCTAATCTCAGCCATTTTGGTATCATTACCTTGGGTCTTGGACAGTTTTCTGGTCTGAATCTCCACAGGTGGTTTCACAAACTATTGCATTTGCGGACAAGTGTTGAGGGGGCCCCAGGTGGGAAAAGTAAAAAATGCAGCTGAGAAGAAGGTCCCTAAATCCCACCATGGCTGCCTCTCTTTCAAGAAGCTGGGCATTACACACTGGCTTTTCAGCACAACTCTGCTCTCATGAGAACTGAGACCATCTCAGCGAATATTAGCACAATTCTCATCAAGTTCTAAATGTTTAAAAAACAAAGCTCTAAATGTGGAGTCTTCATGGTTGGCAATATCCCTCAGAGTAAAATCTGACGTATTTGCAAAAGCGCCTAAGAGGATAGGCACCGGAATCTGACACGGAAAAGTAGCTACTTGCCCTCTACAGCAGTGTTTATTCTAAAATTGCTTTAAGTAAATAATGATCTGGGTGAGAAAATCCTACCAAGATGAGGCAATGTAGCTTTCAAAGATATTTTTTCCTGTCCATTTGGACTTTTTGCATTTGTTGTAAAGTTTGAATGCAAAGTAGTAACACGGAGGAGAAAAAAACCCAACACAATGCCTCTGTATACAACATTGTACAGACTTTGTGGAGCAATATACACAAACTAACATTAAGTTCCTGTTGCAGGCAAAGATCTAAAAATAGCTAATGACTCCCTGTGTTTTACAAACCGGGAAATATTTATGCAAAGTATGGGCTGTGAAAGAAGTTGAAATAAGAGCACGTTAGAATAAGAGTGTTTGGACAAATTTTTATCTTATATAGTTGGAAACTTTTATCTTTATAGCTGGAAACAGAACCAGAATTGCCATATGCACTTGACGAACATATGTGGAAAAGCACAGCAAACTCCTAAGCTCAGCCCCTCATTGGATGGTATTTAGGAAACGATTCGTTGTTATGATTGATAAAGGTCACAGCACACCCATTTCTAACATTTCAGTCCTCACAATCTGTAAAGCTTTGTCGCCATAACACAGGTTTTATCACCAGAGATTTATGTGTGGACCTTCACAAATTCAGACTGAGCCAGCAAAACTACTTTTTTTTTTTTTCTTTTTTAAAATCAGCATTATCATCTCCTTAAAAGCCACAAGCCCTCAGCGAACAGGCAACTATCGCCACAACCCCACTGCAGTCACGACTGCTCGTCCATCCTGTGCAGCGGGTGAGCTCTGCGGCAGGCTCTGCAGCCCTGCTTTGCCTGTCACTGGAGCAACTGGCATCACTGGACACAACTGGAGCGCTCCATGACTCCTTACCCATTCACCAGTCCACGTTTCATTCCCAAGAAAACCATGGCACAGGGAGGGGGACACCACCATCAAGGCATACATCAGGTGTGGGTGATACTTCGGCCCCACACTTCAGGTATAAGCTCTATTTTTTGTGTTGAAGGCCAGCTGCACCTCAGGTTTAGCCCCACAATGCCCATGTTTTCACAGTGTCGTGATTTCAAACTCTACTGCCCAGGTCTTCTGCACTGGGGGTGAGGCAGGAGAGAGATGGCACAGGGCTCCTTTTGGATCTTAGCAAGAAAGCCCGGCAACAAATGGCTTAATAAAATAGCTGATTTGATAAGATTGAACAAAAAGGGGACTACAGATACCAAGTAAATCTTGTGACCCTTCAGACGCTAGGAACCCCATGCATTCAGGCAGACCCTGGATGGATTTTTCCCACAGCACAGATGCTGTCTGTGGAGAGAGGTTCCTCCTTTTTGGTCATTTGAGCTACCAGATAATTTTCTTACAAGAAAACAACCCTCCTCTTCATTTCTGCTGTCAAACAGAAAGGATGTTTGCCTGAGAACTCATTGCTGTGCAAGACCAGGCAGGTGGCTCTGAGTGGGTAGCTGTTACAGGGGTCACCAACTCCCAGACATACAGTGATCCCCTCACGAGGATCACAACTCCAGGTCAGCATGACCAGCAGCTTTGCCCCACTGCCCTGCCTGCCTACCACCTCCGCAGTTCCCGCATGGCGCCAAACCCTCAGGGTGATTTTAAAGCAAATAGGTAATAGTATCATAGCATCATTTAGGTTGGAAAAGACCCTTAGGATCATTGAGGCCAACCCTCAAACTAACACTGCCAACTCCACCAATGCTCCATCCAAAGAAAAAAAAGAAAAACACCACCTACGTTTTATACTCCTGCCTGGAAAAGAGAAAGAAAAGAAATCCAAGGGGGTCTTAGCATGGGAAGGGGATTAGTAACAGGCAAGGACAGCTCAAGCCCAACTGCAGGGAAGAAAGGAATGGGAACACTTCTGAAGACATCTCAGGGAGAGCTGCAAGCCATGGAGTTTGATGGGGACAATCAGCGGCTTCCAAGAGGAGGTCTCTGAAGCTGGCCTACCAGAAGAGAAGGCTGCACAACAAAACACCAGGAGCCAGCCCAGCAATTTTCCCTTTCATACTCAGGTGGGAACCACCCACGCTCTGTTCCATACCACCGATACTTCGTGTGAACTGGACACCGTGCACTTTCAAATACACAGCAAGGGAGAGGAAGGAGATGCCAATGGTGATGTCGACCCATCTGAGAGTGCCCAGAGCTGTTAGAAACACCACAGGACTGCAGCCACACAAGTCACAGGGAACAGTCAGGAAGACAGCTGACTTCAGAGATGCCCGTTTTTCTCTCCACTTTGATGATCCTTCTTATTTGAAAATGGCAATTCTCCCTGATTTCTGATGTTTTTAATTTTCATTTCACAAATGTAAGATTACTAATATTAGAAAAATACAGATATATTAGGTATTCATTTAATTCTAAGCTATTAGAAAGTCATTTCAATGCAAAGCATTTTAGAAGCAAAAGAGAAAAAAAAAGAGTAACTTAATAGATGATACTTAAAAAGAGAGAGAGAGAGAGGAAACGATGTCTCTCTGCAAGGGTTTGGATGCCTGCTGATAGGAGAGAATGAAGCATGCAAGGAGCTGTAAGATCTACCCTTTGCAAAAAATTCTGGGCTGCAAAAACACTGAGGAGTGGAAAAGAAAAAACAGCCTGGTTTTCCTTAGTATTCCTAATTCTTTCATGCTAATCTAGTATTGAACACCACACTGCTTGAGTGTCCCGTGATGTATTGCACCAAAGCACAGAAAGGAGGCCTCTGCTTTTTCTACCCAGGGAATACATCAGTCTGAACTGCTACAGCAATCAGCTGCAAGGTGATGTGTAATCAACATTAGCATCCTGATGTCACCATGTCCCCAGAGCACGTGCACATTAACTGTTACTGGATACCAAAACTCAGATCCGCACTGCAAAGTTGTGCTGCTCTATGGCTGCTGAGCAAACCTAACGACTTCTGTAGGACTTAAAGAGGAATGTACTCAGCACAAGTGGGCATGCAGCATAAGATATAAATAACTGGAAGTTACAGAATGCAGCAGATAAAACCAAAGTATTGCACAATGTCTGTTCATCATAGAAAATATTAAAGTACAGTGTTAAAAACCAGCAGTTTGCCTCTTGACAAAACAAAAAAAAAAATAAAATCTACAGGACACCTGTACCTTTGCAGGAAAACATTAACAGTAGCTAAAAACTGAATCCCATCCACATTTCTGCTTGTGGGCACAAGTGCTGCATCCTTATTTTCTACTGGAGAAGGGCAAAATTCAAATCACCCAGTCACTTAAGAGTATGCTGGCTCCTGTATCCTTCTTCCTTTGAACTTTCTATCTGCAGGGGCATTGAAAGATGCAAATTTTGTTGTTGTTGTGGCAGATCTAACAAACTCTGCTCTTCTGAAAGATTTTAACAGCCTCACAGAAGGTCATCGCAGTTTGCGAAAGAGCTGGATGGGAGCAGAACACCAACCGATCTGGCTGCAACATCTGCGGGTGAGGCCGGATGGGCCCATGGAGGGGAAACAGCGGCATACAGACTGGGATGGTCTCAAGTGTGGTGAAAGGATGAAGGAGTCTGTAGATATTTACAGGCTCTTCAGGAGACACAAGTTTGGAGAAGACTGTACCTCAGGGCTTGAAACTGGATTTCTGACACATCTAGGGGAGCTTCAGAGATGCGGGGCTGGTTTATTTCTCTGCTGATGCAGGAGCCATTTGCCAGCTTTGGCTCCAGTTCACAGTGCCGCCACAGGGACTGGAATATTAATATTCAGGGAAAGGCCAGAACCTGATTTTTTTTTTGTTCTTATCTCTTGCAGACAAAAAAAAAAAAGCAGCAATGATTTTACACCAGTTTCTTGAGAGCTTTTATAAGCTCAGGGTTAAAGATTACACTTAGGAGAATCATTTTTTTGCCAGCTAGAATTGTCAGTTCAAGTGGTCATGTCTGAGAACATATCAATGACAACACAGGCCAATGATATAGCTTAAGTTTTTACAGTTTTTTTTCTTTTCCCCAGATTTTTCAAAATAAAACAATGCAGTAAAAAGCTGACTGCATAACTCTGTGCTAGGCTCACTCTGTTAGACTCATAACTATACTGTCTGATGGCAGGGCTCTCAAAAGAAATCTCTTAATAAATCTAAACCCGTCTATATGCCCGATCACGACCTGCTTATTCCAGCTTGTTAACAGAGCCTGAATCATCATGTTGATAGTGGTTTAAATGAGTCATTTTTGCTCGTATAAGTGAAGCCTGTTAAATATCTTGACAAATTTTCCTCTGAGGATTTGAAACCGACCCGCATCTTGCGCAGCTGGAAGGCAAAGTCCAGTAATCCATGCTGCACCCAGCCTGACAAAGCCATCATGCCCCAATTTTAACAAGAGTCACACTAATTGCCTGTGCAGGGCAAAACAAATAGGGATTTAAAAATAAAATAAAATAAAATAAAATACAAAGAACAAAAGGCGGACTACAGGCTCAGACTTGAGGTGGAATCCAAGCTCTTGCTCTGACAATATCAAGTATTACACCTCCAGGGTTGAATAAAACCACAAATAGCAATCACCCTGACATCAGATATTAAAAACACCTCTAAAAGGCATAGGGGAATGGTTTCCCTCCAATTTTTGTAAGAAAAATAAAGCCGATGTCCATTAAGTTCTTCTAAAAGAAACTACCCCATACTAAGGGATCTCTTTCTCCTAAAACATACTAGATCTTAATTTCTTCCATCTATTCAATACATGGCTTTTGCACTACTGGAAAGCACTGGGTGCCCTGCTGTTGTAGAAGTTTGGAGATTCTGGAGGGTGTTGTTCAATGAAATAAGGCTCAGTCAACAAGTGTGCAGTAGTACCATCCCCCTAACTCATGGGGGCTGCGACAATTTAGGCGAGCTGAGGACTTCATAGAATAGAATCATAAAATCATCTAGGTTGGAAAAGACCTCTAAGATCATTGAGTCCAGCCATCATCAGGAGAGCATGTACTGCATTAAACCCCCAGATGAAAGCCACTCCTCTGAAGCCAAAGGTAGAAAGAAATGACTGGAAATCCGAATTCTTCACGCATGAAAGAGCCAGGTTAGAAAAAGTATGCTAACTGAGTCAGAAAAACACTGCTGTTTAAATGGCTGTCTGTTATACACATATCAAACCAGAAAGCTGGTTTCCTCCCAAACATCTCTTTCCTGCCTACCATATCTCAAATATCCAACAAATTTCTTGCTATTTCCAGCAGGTTCAGATCACCCTAAATCTATACAGCACCCTGCAACTCCTCCTGGAACCTCCCCGACCTTCAGCCCCTGCCTACCAACAAAGAGGGAGGGGAAAGCAGGCAGTAAGGAAGGATAACAGGACTTCTTCACATTCCCTCCTTGACCTGTGATGCTGAGGTTATGGCTCCCTGTACCATGGGAATTATCTCTACGAGGTTGTCCCAGGGAAAACCACAGCCCAGGACTCCCCGAAAAGCAGGTCCTGAAAGCTACTGAGAAGTCGTGGTGCCACAGACTGCAAGTCACACAAGACTTTCCCCACAAATTACAACATAATTTTAACTCAGAGGAATCTTTCAGCTTCTTCAATGGAGGGAAATTCCCAGCCGCTACTGGACTGAGTTCCACTTCAGCATCATCTGGCCTGGTTATCTCCACACATGACAATGTTTTGTTTGAACTCCTGTCATGCTGGTGGCTGATGGAGGCCATTTCCCACCTGGAGGTACTCTTCTTCGGCCAGGTTTCAATGTTTTTACCTGCAAGTCACCTTAGGAAGTGGCTACTCAGCAGCAATACAACAGCACAGCTGGGAGAGGGACAAAACGTTTATAGCAGGGAACAGAAACATCCCTGATGGAACGAAGTAGATTTATGAGGATGTAGATTTTGTCTCCAGCTACTTGTGCTCTTGCTTCTTCTGCCCACTTCTGTATCTGTGAGGAAGAGAAGCTTTCCCCCTTGATTTTGGCATCCTCCAGCTCTCTTCATTTGCCCTCCTTTCGCTTCAAGCCTCCAGCCCCCTCCATGAATTATCCCTACCCCTGGAGGACATGGCAGCCAGTGCACACTGGTGCCACTGCCAGTGGTGGCCAGCAGGCTGACACTGTGCTAGTCGTGCATGTCCTCCCCAGTCTCAGTCCCACTTTCCTACTGCTTTCCAGGCAACAAGCTTCTTTGAGAGCATGATTAAAACCACTAGAAAGTACTGCTGCTTCTCCCTGTGTACCAAACAGATCCCACTGCTTGCAACCCAAAGAACTGATTACTCAAGAAACTTGCTTTGGAGTTGTGTCTGTAGCAGGCAAACAGTCACTGGTGGAATCAGGAGTGGAAATCTGCACTTTTAATGTGCTACATGAAAGCTGTGCTACTCAGGTTGCCCCCCACAAAAAAAAAAAAAAAATCGCATACCTTTCCTTTGCAGCTGGAGGAACGAAAGATAAAGGATGCGCTTTGAAGAGCCTGGTGCTAAAGGAGGTAAAAAAAAAAAAAAAAGAAAAGGAAAAAAAAAAAAGAAAGATGGGATGCTGGGTGGCTGGGCTAAAAGAGGGTCCTCAAACCCAGTACATCAAGAGAGTAAAATCTGAGGCATATTCTATATTTGTGCCACGTAAACAAATTTCCTGGCTTGGTATAGGTAGGCTGTGGTATTACTGCACTTTCTGCACTCTAGTATCTTCTGGTCGGGGAGTGACAAATAGACCGGACTGGACTGAGAGCTTTCAAAGCGTAACAGTCCGTAACCCACGCTGCTGAACTGCTTGCTCTCCAGTTCACAACACAGCACGGCCATTTGCCTTAAGTGGAGATTACAGGAGGAAAGTAAAGTAAGACAACTTTTTCATCATGTGAATTTCAAATATGATACAACATGGTGGCAGAAGTTAATAATATGCATTTTACAGCACACTAATTGCATCAGAAGCACTTCAGTGTCTTCTCATTTTTGTTTTTCCCCCTCGCATCTAAACCCCTTTCCATGCCTTCATGTTCATCAGCATTTCTTCTAGATTTTTCTGTCTTCTTTTCCAAATTTTTTTAAATTTATCTCCCCTCTTCCCAATCCCTGGCTACAGTTATCCATCCATACAGCCTGTCAGCTGGATTTTGTTTCTCCTCTCTGAGGCAAAGCAAGACCTTATTTTCATTGTTTTTCTTGCTATTCTTTCTCTGCCAGTACAGACAACATTGAATGCCAAAGCCAGTGCACAGTCTAAAGTAGAAACCTTGTACAAACGCTTCTCAAATACATTTTCCTGGGTATTTCTTCTATCATTGCCTTAAAATCATGTTATACTTTCACTTTTCCAGCTTTCTGTCAGTTATTTTATCTGATTTTCCTTTTGAGTTGGAGCAGGTTTGCAGGCCACGCACAAACGCTAAGTTGGGGGAAGAAGAGGGGCTGTTTAGACTGGGTGTGCCTGCTAGAAGTCACTGAGGAATTAATCCAGACCCAGCAAAAGCAGATTTCGAAGTTGTTATATTCGCTCACAACTTTTAAGCCAGGTTTCTCAATCTGCGAGATGTTCAAGGCCCATCTTTAATGTTTATTGTTTAATGCCACACCAAGAGAAAACAGTAGTGTGAATCTAGAAAGGGCTTGCAAGAGAAAATACTACTGTGAATTTAGATTCTTCACACAAACAAGACCCTAATCCAATTCTCCAGCAGTTTCCAGGGAATAGCCTGCTTGACTCCAGAAGGTTAGACACTCACCCACACATACACTCCATGTCAGCACTCACAGTTTAAGCTACCTTTTTTACCTACAACAGCACCGGAGTGCAATACACAAATACATGCTGTTACGTGATAAAAAGTAGGCCAATATCATTATTAACAGCAGCTTTCATTGGTTCCAGCACTGTTTTAATCACTGCAAATACTGTCTCAGTCTTCCCTCTTTCATAAGGCTGCTGATAGTCTGGAGCTACTCCAGATTTAGCAATTAAGACGAGACAACCGCTCCTTCACAAACAGAAAAGAAGTGATCTGGGTTCCTGCTATGAAAACACAAAAATCACCCTGTCAATCATCACACACCACAGTGGAAGCTGACCTTTGATTTTGCAGCCTCAAGAAATAGCCAAAGATACTCAACATCGATTTTCAGCAGCTGTCACATGTTCCTGTTGTGAATGAGGTACCTCATTCATGGTTACGGATGTTTCAGTGAAGGCAGGATGTGGATAAGTGAACTGCACAACCTGATGTACTGAAACAAGTCATGAGACTAAAACTTGAAATGGGGAAGTGGTGAAAACCAGAAGAACGTTCCCTGGCCTCTCAGGCACATCAACACAGATTCACCACCGAATTTCCAAGGCGCTTAATCATGACTAATTTCAGAAGAGGCAAAGGGGGATGTGACACCTCAATAAAGCTCACGGGACATGCCCCACGGCACCCACTCCCACCAGACAGCCCATTTCTCAACCCAACACACACTGCAGCTTTACCAGCATCGATGTGCAATACTGCGTCAACCTAGTAAGATGGGCACTTGCTAATTGTGGACCTTAACTTTACTGAAGTAGACAAAGTACATTTAAATACTGCAGAAGAAACTGTGACTACCATTTCATATTTTAGGATGAGAAGGCAAAGAGCTACCAACAGAAAATACTGTGGCACAATACTTCACGTAGCCACAATGTAATTATGCAAACTGGACTTAGTCCAAACATCAGAGTTAATAAACTTCCTACTGTGAAAAGTACCCAGAAATTTTTAGTGACAACAGGTGATTAGGACCATGGGCTAAGTCTCACACTACAGTAGCTCAGAGGTCTTTGCTTCAAGAATGCTGCCAGCACGCTGATGAAAACAGTTTATAGCCACAAGCTCAAACAACATTTTAATGACGCGCATTTTAATGCTCACATAGAGCAGCCAAGGTATTTTAGAACTGAAGTACAAGTACCATTATAGGATTAGGAGTTTACATCTGTGTAACATCTCTATTACAAGGAGAAAACAATTTAAAGTATAAGTTCAGAAGCACCACCTTGACATAACCCTACGCCAGCATTTTTACACATAACCCAGTCTTCAGGACGATAAACTGCTTTTTTCTCCAAAAAGCCCTGCAGAGCAGGACCCACACAAAGTTTCAGGTGAGTTGTTCTGTTGACTCAAAGTTTAAAATTGCATTATGTTTAGGGCATAAAAAACTATCTTCAGACTAGCCTCTGTACTTTGTTCATTTCACGATCTATTTTGCCACTATGGAGGGATACAAGAATTCCCCATGCTACCTTCTATATTATGTTTTACAGAAATTACTATCTAAATTGTATTATATTTTCCAGCGGTTTTAAATGAAGGCAGAAGCGTTCATGCAACCGCAAGGAATTAATGATAAGGTATTTAAAATCACATATGCATCCTCCCGTGGAGAGCTGCAAAGCCAGGCACGCACCTCTTGGCCATGCAGCTCAGCAGCAGCCCTCCCACTCTCCTCGCCCCAGCAACACTTGGGGAAAGAGATAAATGCCGATAGCCTGGGCCTGCTCTGCCTTCCCAGTCGGCTATGCAAACTGTGCAGAAATCCTAGTAAGAACTAAGGTTTTCATCTTGTTCCAATACCCTTTCTCCCAACCCCATGCAGGCAGGCAAGCCAGCCCATCTCCTGCGTGCCTCTGCTAAGCCTCACAAGTCCTTTGTTGTGCTTCCGACTGTGTTGCCTGTAGCCCAGTGGTTTTCCTTTGAAGACTTGCATCATAATCCCTCTCTCCATGGTTTTAGTGCTTCGGTAAAGGGTTTTCTTTGTCTTAAGTAAGTGTTTTTACAAACCCAAAAGTATGTTTTTAAAAAGCATCTTCCCTGCTCGCAAGCCAGCGCACTGTGAAGCAACAGTCCGTCTGTGGGACCTAGTGTTACTGAAGGAAGGAAAAGGTCTCCACACATTATCCAAACACTCTTCTCACCATGTTTCTTTGTTTCTAAATCCGTTTACTGAAAAAAAACTTTTAGTTTTTCAGTGTCAGCTTTTTAACAATACACCACCAAAAATCAAAATAATGCTTGCCATAAAATGCAGATATTTATATTTAGAATGTAAGGACTTACACAACTGATCTATACCTGGAAGAACGAAAGAATAACAAGAAAACTCGTATTTTAAATGTTGAGTCTTGGTCTTACTGTAGCTTTGTCTTTCAGCAGCTGGTCTTAACAGAAATGGCTTTGCACCCTTTGCAACCCAAAGCCACCCAAAAAGCAATGGAAACAAAGCAGCTCAAAACCAAGTTCTGGATACACCTTGTCTTGCCTTCCCTGAGCTGTTGGCGTTTGCTTTTTCTGCACGAAAAGGAGGAAAGGCATAAGTGCAAAATGGGGGCAAGAGCATTCACAGTTCAGAAAACGGAGGCTGAACATCGTCTAGAACACTGAACACAAAACCAAGTTTCAGCCACAGAGTCTACATGACAAGTACACCTCACCTCACCAAAGCTTGGCCACAACAGTGATGATTCTCTCATCACCACGTTCCAGCACTTTTTGTAAACGGGATAAAGGAAAAGCATCACGGAGCTACCAGAACTGCATGGCACTCATCTACAGGATGGGATTTCTCTCAGAGTAGCAAGTGGTTATTTCACTAAAGCAGACAATTCATAACTGCCAGCCTTACACCCAGGCTCCTGTGGCAGACTGACAGTCGGGATGATGGCAGCTCTAAACACCAAAGGGAGAAGTGTGCGCTAGCACGGTGCGGGACTGGGAGAGCCCTGTTCCCCTCCCTCAGGCAAAAAGTGACCCTGCCCTGTAAGGCTCCTACAGTTGAAATTCAGTTTATAAATCGACTGGGAAAGTACGGAACTGCCCTCACAGCATCAGTGCTGCCCTGCACAGAGCCCTTGACTGTTACGATGGAGCAGAAGGATGATGGGGGGGGGGGGGGGGGGGGGGGGGGGTGGGGAGAAGGGAGAAAGCTCTCAGTATTGCATTATTGTAGGGAGGAAATGTTGGTAATTTGTGCTTTTTAATGCAGTGCCTACTTTTGCTGCAGGTAACGCAGCTCACAGAGCATGCATGAACTGATTTGGGATTAATACTTAAAGGCCTATTGAGAATTACATTTCTGCTAAAGCTTCTTTTAGGATATGAAATACACATTTATTTAAAAGCCGTTTATGAAAATGACTGGGATTTCCTGATAAACAAATTTGTGCAAGACCTTGGAGAGCAGCCTCACCAAACTTGTACCGATTAATAGCCCTCTCTATCGTGCAGCAGGTGCTTTGGACTGTTCATACAAGGTTTCCTGCTCAGTAAGACATCTTTGTTAAGGAAATCTTCTCCTGAGCCTAAGGTGGTTGGGATGCCAGCTCAAAGTCAGATGGAGAAGTGGGACAGAGATGCAAAGGGAAACAGTGGCAAGATAGCACTTGAGGATCCAGCAAAATTATAGGATGGGTAAAAAGATAAAAAAGCTGACATTTTGAGCATGCATTTGAGGAGGCTGTTATGGGGAGGAAATCGGGCTGAGTGTAAATTCTGGCTGTTCACATTTGCCCAAGAAGATGATAACCAACGCCAGGAACAAAATCGTGCATTAGCTCTAAGCATCCCTTAACAGCCAACACAAGTACAAACACACTTATTGCTTGCCCTGCAAGGCTGCTGGTAGCTTCACCATAAAGACCTAAGGCTCCAGGACCCTGCTCAGGCTGCCAACCACAGCACAGCTCCTGGCAATCCGGCACATCCTCAGTCAGAGTCATCTTTCCTACCCACGTTACTTTTTTTCCAAGCTATCTTCATGCTGTTCCATACATGAAGCTCGGTGCAGAGCTTCAAGCCAAAATCCTGTCCCCCTCCCTCTGCAATTCTGGAGCACTGCTAGAGGTGGCATTTTGGTCCTTGATCTACTACTCCCACCTGCTGTCTCACTGCAGCCCTGCAGGTTACCTCGCTTGAGACCCGGCACAAGGAGGATGGGTTTCTTGGTCCCTGTATCTGTTACTCATCCTTACAGGACAAGCTGGGGTATAACCTTCAGAGAAGCACAGATGTAAATAGAAACCATCAGAATGGCAAAGTGTTTGCTAGTCAAAAATGCATACGTTCGAGGTATCATAAAACCCTCCATTTAATGAAAGCAGGATGTAGGCTGCCTGGATATGAGGTGAAGACTCCACATAAAGCAAATTGCAAAGAGAAGCTTCTTCACGTGAGAGACAAGGCCCCGCACTCTTCCTTTCCTCCTGGCCATCTTTGCAGAAATACACCACAGGCCAAGAGCCTCAGACCAGAAAATCCTTTCTGGAACAAGCAAAACCCAGACAAATTCCTGACAAGCTGACATTTTGCACACAATGAAAATACAGGCCCAGACCACAGGAGGCTTGGGCAAATCCAAAAAGGTATTTTTGGCTTCTACCCAAACAGGTAGAACTATGTGTGGCTAGGACTTCAAGGGCTAAAGCAGATGTGGGGAACCTAACCATGGTGCTACCTCACAGATGTCTCACTAGGTCACAGGAGATGCAAGAAGCATGGTTACAAAGCTCTCCCCATAGCAAAGGTCTGTTCCCGTTCCTAAAAGTCACGCTAGTGCATCACTAGACCATCAAATTACTTCAGAATAAAGGGGCACACAAGTAAAGGCAGCTATGTTGTAAGTTGGTTTGAGGCAAAATTATACCCACCTCAAAGAGGAACAAAATTTCCGAATATACTCCTGACTCTATACCACAGCAAGGAGCTGCATTCTGCAGGCTTAGGCTTTTCCTGATCAAAGCCAAGCAGTTTAAAGAGATACTTGAATAAACAACCCCATGCTTTTGATACACAGGGCAAGAGGAAGATAGGGCAGCAAATGATAGGGCAGCAAATGAAAGCCCAGCAGCATTCTGTCGCCCTGAACCACCCAAGAGATGAAACCTTTAGTGCAGAGCATGTTGGTACATCTAGCCATTCAAATGAGACACATCCAGCACATGTAAACACAGAATGGTGGGGGGTTTTCACGTCTAGCATGAAAATCTATATATACAGTGATAAGCTATAAAGCAGATGAGAAAACATGGTCTCAAAGAGGTCTGATTGTCCCAGAGACTCTCCACTCTCTCTTCCCATGGTCTTCCCAGCTTCATTTAAACCATATGTTTTACTACAGCTCTGAGTGCTCAACACTCTGGAAAATTGCACCAGTAAATTAAAGGACTGTTTATGTCTACTTGTACAGAAATCCTTCCTGTGCTGGCTACAGTAATGAACGAGTAAAGCTTTCATTTGCTGCAGTGTTGCTAACTATTTCTCTAATGCATCACCGCTTAGAGTTTGTGGAAAGATCAGTCCTTGGAGAGACCGGTACTTTGCTAAACAAGTACTTACAGGCCCCATTTGGAAAAGGTTTTGTCTAACTGCATTCCCTGTGTTTAAGCTCAGGAAGAGCTGTGAGCCCCAAAATCTGCCAATATGCCTCTATTAATATTTGGAGAATTAGCTGTTTTATGAGAGAAAAAGGCCAGACAGTCAGGAAGAGATTTTGTGAGCTCAGACTAAAAATAGTAGTGAGCATTTATTCATCTGTAAGTCTGTTTATCTTGGATAGTTTTTCATTGATTTTACTGGGGCTGTTCCAGGTCTATAAGCTTGAAAAGCTTTTAACAAATAAAGGTACTACTTTGTCAGATGGGCTGTTTCCAAGCTTTCAAAGCAAGAAGCTCCCTTTAACCTTTGTGGCAAGCCCATCGATAAAAGGGATGGTCAAAGAGGGCAAAATTCTACCCTCAGCAGTACAGATCTGTATAATCACACATCCCCAAAGCGCGCAGGCTCCTTTTCCTCAGCACACACGCAAGAGCCAAATAATCAAATGGAAAGCAGGACCCAGGCACATATGCCACACACACATTTGACTGTGTCCCAATCTTCTCGGTCAGCAGCACCACCCTGGATTACTGTAGGAAGAGAGGAGATTTAGAAGATGGCAAGTCATCCAGAAGTAGGTAGTGCGTTGCTGGAACTGCACCTCCTTTTGCACTAGACCTCGTACTTGTCTAAAGAACGGTACCAAAGCGTTAATTTAATTTGTGCTATAAAACACTCAAGGGGTACTTAGCTTGAAGGATTCATAACTGATATGCAAACTCGTTTGATGTAAAAGGTAGCAAGAACCAAGCTGGGGGAGGAGGGTAAGTGTGCTGCTGTCCCGAGTGGGAAATCTAGCAGACAAGGAATTTTGCCAGCAGAACAGGAGCACTGACTGCTCTCAGCTACCAAAGATGTCGTGGCACTTTCTGAAGTCTTGAGGCTAACACGGCTGTCTTAGTCAAATACAGGTCCTTTCTTCAGCTTCCTTTACAGCATCAGTTACAGAAGTGATCTTGCTTTTGTATTGCTTGGGTTTCTGCTATCAGCTGCAGAGTTCCCTAGGATCAGTCAGTGATCATCTGCAGGTGGATTCCATCTCTATACCCTCTGTGGGTGGATTCAGTCTCTCTCTACTGTACACGCAACCACTAATGTCCCAGGTGCATCCTTTGGGGTACAGGGTATATCTTAAGCATCCCATGCACCATACACAGTAAAAATCGTTTAACATAGAGCTTAATACCTAGGCTAAACCACTTTCAAAGCTTGAGAGGCTACCTCCGCTTGCAATTTAAAGCAGCTTAGTGTGTCTAATCACAAAATCTATGTCCCACAAAATAGATCTTGTCGTCCCTATTAAACAAAGGATTATCCATTGAGTGTCAATGGAAATAAACTGGCTGTTTGAAGAAAATCCGTTTAAACAGACTTCTCAATTACCCATTTCCAAAACTAATTGGAGTGTACTGTATTACACAAACGAAGGATGTCACTGATTAACGTCCCCATGGAATCTTAACCTACTTATGAGAAAGTTTCAAGGCCAGAGTTTTGAAGTACAACCAGTAATACGAGCACTGTTGTTTCTGGGTACAAAACCTGAGGGGTTTGAAAGAGAACTGGTTTTCAGAGAGTGCCAAACCCCTTAATTTTTGAGAATTGGCATTCAGTGCCCAGCCCACTGCAACCAACAAAACCCATTTTGTTTGCTCTTGTCAGGGGAGGATTTCACATCCCCACCTTGTAACTTTGTCACAGGAAGACCAACTGAAAGTAGACAAAGCAAGCTGGATCAAAAAAAAAAAAAAAAGTATCTAAAAGTAATTACCTGTTAGAGTTTGTTTAAACTTAATTTAAAAAAAAAAATCCAAAGTGATCATTTCGGAACGTCCTCTAATCTCTTCTATTTGCCTTCTTCACATATATCAGATAAAACAAACATGTATCTCTACATTAATGGTCTTTTATATAAGTGAGTGTATCTTGTGCTAGCTCTAAAATAAATTCGGACTGTGACTACTTGGTGACTATTATTAAAATGAAAAGCTCATAAAAACGACTATCAAATCAGCCATAATATCCCTTCGTCTTCCCAGAGCAAGATAAAATGTACATAAGTAGCCATGAACTTCAGCTTCACTTGTTTTCATAGTTTTTTCCACTTAAAATTTCATCTCCTAGCACAGTCTTTCTGCTGTCAAGCAAGCCCTAAAGTCTCTATTTTAGCATTTGGGTACAGATCAGAAGTGTGCTTTCAAAACAGGTCTCCCAATCATCTTCCCTTTCAGCAAACTTCAGATTCCGAAGATGAAGTGATTGTTTCTTATTTCTCCCTGCGCCCTCAGCTTCTCTCTCCCCGCCCCC
>NW_009258788.1:248966-294157 GCF_000687185.1 Egretta garzetta
ACATATTTCTGTATTTCTCCCTGTTTATGTTGAGGGCACTCAACACATCCTCTCCACTTGGCATTCGGAAACCATGTGCTGTGAACGGCCACTCATTGCTGCTTCAGAGGGAGTTTGAATGCCGTTTGGTACAACTACAAGCAAATAGAGATGCTATAATAATATCTGCTAAAACATTCCATGCCCAAAGAGCCTATGTGCCAAGGCTGTTCAAGTACAGAATGGGGACTGCTATTCTGTCTTCAGTGTATTTAAACATAAGGACACCGAGCTAATCTCATTTCTGAAAGTGATATAGATTGGAAACAAAATTCTTACTGTAGGGTTAGTTCTACCAAACAACATAAAGCCAATATACATCATTTATAGGTGCAGGCTTTCTTTAACTTACAGTAGTTTTATTACTAAAAGTTTCAAAAATATCTTTATATATCCACTGCCTACTGCTCTCTACCAGACTAAATTTGGTCCCCTAAAACCATCACATAATTTTCCGGCAAATTATAACAGGCATTTTCATTAGTGTATATATATATACATATATATATATATACACACACACATATTTTTCATATGTATGCATGTTTAGAAATGCACCAATGTTCAATGCCCAAGGAATGCATAAAGCAAAACCTCTATATAATCTTAAATGGAAATCAGTGGGCTTTGATAGGCTCTGTTGCTGATTTCTGATTATTTTAAATACTATCATGAAACAAGAGCGGAATACAAGTTTGTCACAGGGTAAAGTGAAAGTATATAGTTTACCCTTTTTATAAAATATGTTTTTTTATAAATTGTTCATCCTAGTATTGCCATACACAATACATAACATTTATTACAGCTTCAAGCAGAAGCACGAGTATTATTGGTATCTGCGACTGACAAGCAATACAAGGAGAAAGTGTGACTAAATTATCAGCTAATACAGGTTTGCCACCAGATTAAGAACCCAGCTTATATTTTGATAGGACTGGACAAATGTTCATTTCAAACAGAAAAAAAATCCTTTAAAAACAATCATTTTGATGGACCGTTATGGAGCCTCAATATACACATTTTCAGATCCCTTTGAAAACTATGTTCTACCATCAGAAACACTATAATATAATAAATAACATCTGACCAAAAGCACTGACATTTAGAGCTTATTGCTAGTAAATGTTTAAAATTGAAATGCAGGGCCAGACTATCTGCTTCAGCTGTACCATCCAATTTTGTAAGCCACGCTGTAAACAGCCATGCACATCAGCGCCCACAGAGCAGCTGCTCATTACCCACCAAACTCCTGACTCAGCAATGCCACAACGCACACACTTGGAGGAACCCACCAGACACTCTACCAGAAACTTACTTCTTCACCACATCTTGGTAGATCTCATTCACAGTTTGAAGGGTTCCATCACACCTCAACTCCAGCTTTATCAGCCCAAGCATTCAAAATCAAAATTTAGGACCTTGAAGCAAAGATGATGCTGAAATTCTCAGAGTTTAGAAGTTAATATGACTGAGTGGTTCTTCATCTCACTGAGGACTCAGTCAGGGCCCCAAACAGGGTTGAAGCACCTAACGGCCCCAAACAGCCCCACCTGGGAACCCCACCATCCATGGCAATATGCTTAAGCTACAGGTTGCAAACACACACATACAAGTACACAAATACTCATAGATGCATGTATTTCTTGAAGATCACGTTTTCCAGTGTAAAATCGCATGGTTTCAACTACTGCAAGCACTGGCATAAGACAATTTCTGTAAATATGTTTGATACTCTAGCATGAGTTATCCAAAATACCGAGAATAGCAACACATGCTCTCACCTTTTTAGGATTCATGACTGTGAAAAAAATATTTTTATTTTTTAAAACTCCTTAACTGACTCTAAGCTGACAGTTATTAAGAATAATAATAATTAAAAAAAAAAAACAACAACAAACCACAAACCACACCTAGATCTTGCCCTCGCTAGGAAAGCAGAGTACTCTCAACTGGGTTAGTTCTAGGTGGTGATGAGTAGCTTTAACTGAGGGTAGCAGACCACATTAAACCTTTTGATTCTCAGCATGCAGTAGGATGGGATTGACAGCCCTGTGAAACTGCAGATCCTTCAGCTCCTGGTGTGCCAACCTCTCTGGATCCCCTAACCCACAAGCCTGTCTTTAAGAAAGGCTTTGACCACCCTGATCTACCTGGGATGACAGGCCTGCTTTGGGCAAGAGGTTGGACAAGATGACCTCTAGAGGTCCCTTCCAACCTTTTTATTTCTCCCCATCCTCAGAGGCTTTTCTTCGACAGACTCTGCAGAATTAACAGTGTCTCAACACAGCTACGCTCTTTTACCTTTTCACTAACAGGCACCACTATAAACCTGTAAAACTAGAATTAAAAACATACCTTTTGTAGTCTTTAGACAGAGATAGTGGTATAAGTCTTGAGCCCAGCAAGCTTCAGGGTTCATTTCAAAATACACTATCACTTTGAGAAAGACTGGTTAATGTAAAAATGGGAAGAATAAGAAGCTGAAAGCAATGCACAAGCAATTGAAGCTATTGTTTGGACCAGGAAGGAATGAATGAAGGTGAATGTGTCATGCAGACGGGTCCCAGCTCTTTCAGAGAGTGCGGCTGAAAGGTGCTGTGTTGATTTCTCAGCTGCTATAACCAACATCCCCAAAGTGTTACGTGAGACTTAGTGTGCTAGAACTCACGTCTAGCTCCAATACTGCCATTGCAAACTGGTGTGTCTGAATAAAACCATTTTCTCTCCCCCCCCCCCCCCCCCCCCCTCAAGGAGACATAGCTGAAGTCTTTCCAAACCATTCTCTTCTACCAATCATGGCTTAATCTTCATAAGCTCAGTGGCAAGAAAGTAGAAAAAAAAGTCACCCTCCAAAAAGCTCCCAGTGATTCTTGAAGTTTTCCTGCCATCTTGCTTTTGTCTGTCCCTTCAGAAATGTTTCCACACTTTCCACTCCTTTTATTTTATGATTTCTCTGATCACAAAACTGGCATAAGGACATCCTGGGAAAGGGATCAGAGTTCATTACTCACAGTTGCCCTTATATTACAGGGTAATGCTCCCTCAGTTTTTCCCATTTAATTATTTGTGATTCATAGCCCAAACCACAAATCCCCACTCCACTCCCTTTTCTTTGAAGGATTAGACCTTGAATCTGACGATTTCATGGATGTGGTACATCTCTTCATCAATCACATGAAGACAATTTCCTTCTGATGTAGGGCATTTACGCATAAGTTTATACAGTTCATGTTAAAGGGGTTTGTCTTTCAGGGACCCTGTGTTTGTTTGGTTTTTTTTATTCTGAGTAGGTACAAAGTAGCTCAAGGAAAAGGTTCATCCAAGACTAGCGAGGGAGAGCCTTATATTAAATTTGATAGAAAGAAAACATGGCCTAGTAATAAAAATATGACTAGAAACCCAGAGACGAATTATAGACTTCATTTCTCACCTGAATGGGCAAGTTGTGCTAAATCCTACGAGTTCCAAGTGAAAACATTTTCCTGTACCACTGTTATAAGCATTGCTCATCAATGCTTGCAGTCTGCCGAGATTCCTAGATAAAAGACATCACATGAGCTACAAAGGTCACCCAGACATGTGTTTTTCTATTTTACTTTCCTGGCTTAACTTGTGATAAATGCTCATTGATCCTTCTGTATGGCATAACTGCAGGCGTTAAACCTCCTGTACCGCTGTGACACATGTTGCAGTTTGCAGCTTTGAACCTCTCGCCTTTAAATTGTAGGTGAGTTTACTTTCCCATTATAGAACGCACCAGGTATTTTCTGAAATGCACTCAGGATCAGTACTGACTTGTTAAGCTTTCTTATTGCCTAAGTAGAGTAAATGCATCCGTTTTCTTGATTTCTTGATATTGAACTCGAACACAAAGTCATGCCACAGGCCAGCGGAAGAAGTATATACACAGCCTGCGCCTCCTAACGACCGAGAATAAAATGGGCGTAGTAGGGACACTGAAATCCAGAATATCAAAAAGATTTTTCTACAGAAAGCACAAAACAAAAGCTGCTCAAAAAGATCATTTTTCCCTGTTTAAAGCATTGCTTTGAGAGTTAACAAAAACTCCCAAAGGAAGCAGTCAGCAAATCCAGAGAGACGGCACTGAAAAGATTCAAGTAACAAAACAGCTGGAAACTTCTAACAGGTCTCTACGGCTGAACGATTTGTTCCCACCAGGATATTTCTCTGTGGAAGTCCATCTTATATTACAAGTGACAAAACACCAACAGAGCAAGCAGTAAGTGTCTTTGGAATCAATCAAATGCAATTATAGTGCTGCAGCTATATTTTTTATTGTTGTTTCCAACTATTACAATATTTTATTAGCGCTGCCACCACTATAGACTTATTTCATATCACAATTTTGCCTCACAAAGAGAGTCGGCAATTTTATTTTTTGGCCTTCTATTCTATTGTTATGTTGTGTTTTACACTTTTACTGTGTTACAGAATCACAGCAGCGGGCCCTGGAGGAAGCCACTTGGTTAATCCATTTTAGCCTTCTGTACGACAGAAGACACGTCACTAAATTCTCCTCACTAATCTCAGTTAATCTTTTCAAGTTATTTTAATTTTAGATTTATGCAAAGGAGGAGAAGGAGAAAAGTACTTTGTTGGGAGAAGCAGCAGGAAAACAACCTCTTTCTGCAGCATTACTACACTGTCAGTTCTTACAAAAACAGATCTGGGTCCAACACATCTGATGTGCGAGAAGCTCTCATATGGGGGACAGATCATGCATACAGAATGAGTAAATCTAATGATAAGAACTGAATATTTCTCCATCAGGTTAGGTTTGCTCCCATTCCCATTATTCCTCATACAGAAGCAGCAAGTGTTTTCAAGAAGTTTATGGATTGTAAGGGAATGGCTGATTTTCTTCTGTGTACACCAGTATCACCCTTGGGGACGCTAGTGAAATTTCTGTTTTCTTCCCATACATGTTTACTCTTAGGCAACACTTATTTCTCAACCTCATCAATATTCATCTGCTGTTTCATGGATGACAAATAAACAAGAAATGAAGGAAGTTAATATTCCGAGAAGTCTGAAGTTACTTGTTAATAAGCCTGTGAAAATTGGCAGGAGTACATCTACCGGTGGCTTCACAGAAAACCTTTCCCAAAACCTAAGTAACAAGCTAAGCAAAAAAAAAAAAAAAGCTACCGGCTCTCCACATGCAGCCACACAACCAGTAACCCATGCTCCTTCAGTTGCTCCAGCTAATGCAGAAAATGCAAGCTGCTGGTGAGAGCCCTGAGGGTCTCCAGCACCCAGTATTTAATTCGGTACCTGTCTACTCAGCTATAAATCAAGAACATTCCAAGTATAACAGCAGAAGGGAAAAATCAGGTCCAGATACATCTAAAGAGGTTTGAAAAAGTTTGTCTTTGTCTTCTGCGCAAAGCTGTTTTCAGCTGGAGGTCAACTGCTGCAGCCTAATTGCAGTTTTATTTCATGAGCATTAACTACCTACCAATCACCGTACAGCAGCACCAATGAACCGTAAGTATTTTGGGTTGCCCTTTCAATCACTTCTCATCACTCATCATTAGTTGCTGGCTTCACTGCAAATTTCATCATCCATCCTAGATGATAAGCACACACTTCTGTGCTACCAGTATAGGATGCCAAAGCATCCTTATTTTCTCAAGCAAACAAAACCAAAAAAGCTGTCTTTATTTTTGGTCATAAACCCTTTCACTCAATCCCCTGCAGTTTTTCTTGCACATTCATTTATGCTAAATCGAACAGTCCGAGTTCCTTTGCTAAGTTTTACTCAACTGATTACGAAGAAAACCACAGACATCACAAAATACTTTGGCACAAATCTAAACCTAAAGACAAACTTCAGGTCTAATAAAAACATGCAACTATTCTTCATCAAATATATCTCCTTTACTCTTCTACAATTTCTTCATAATGTTGTGGGGGTGGGGGGAAATGCCCCAGGCTTCTATCTCCAAGGATGAAAAGGTAAACTGGTTTGATTACTTTCAATAATTATTTAGGGCCATGGCCTCAAATGAAGCAAAGAACTCCTACTTGCTTCTATTCCCAGACCTATTCACTCTTATACCTACCAGCTGGTTCAGGTTTGTCCAGAAAAATGCTACTTTTTCTGTTAGAATCAATTCTAATTTAAATTTGAAAAATGAACTTTAATATAGAGACTTGGAGAGCAGATAAAGATCTTTGCCACTTTAGTCGCATGTGATTAGAACCGTTCAAATTGCGTACAGCCAATTCATTCTCTTGTACCCTGGTTTTGTCTGGGATAGAGTTAATTTCTTCCTAGTAGGTGGCATAGTGCTGTGTTTTGGATTTAGCATAAGGAGAATGTTGATAACACATGGATGTTTTAGATGTTGTTGAGCAGTGCTTACACTGGTCAAGGACTTTTCAGCTTCCCATGCTCTACTGACTGAGAAGGCTGGAGATGCAGAAGAAGCTGGGAGGGGACACAGCCAGGACAGCTGACCCCAACTGGCCAAAGGGCTATTCCGTACCATATGACATCATGCTCAGTGTATAAACGAGGGGAAAGCTGGCCAGGGTTCCACTCCTCAGGGCCCGGCTGGGCATTGGTCAGCAGGTGGTAAGCAAGTGCATCGTGCATCACTTGCTTTGTATATTTTTTTTTATTATTGTTATTACTATCTTATTTCAATTACTAAACTGATCTTATCTCAATCCACAAGTTTTCTCACTTTTACGATTCTCTCCTGCATCCCACTGTGGGGAGAGTGAGCGAGCGGCTGTGTGGTGTTTAGCTGCTGGCTGGGGTTAAACCACGACATCTTGACTTCCACTCCATTTCATTAATCTTCTCTGAGCATGCCATACCATGCAAAGAAAAGACCATCATGGGGTCTTAGATGCTAAGCTAAAATCAGAATGAAATAACAAATATTTAAATACAACATCTTAATTTTATAATCCCTTACCTTTATGTCAGTTATGTCCCTACAGATGGTTTCTTCACAGCCCTCAACTTCCATAATCCCTTTTTCCTCATATATAAATCCTTCCACTCTGTTTGTCATGTAGATGCTCTAGGACACATGCTCTACAATTTTAGTACATCTTTCTTCAAAATAGATTGAGCTAAGTTGGGCAATAAATGTCAGATGAAGACAAAATGAGTTCTACAAAGTGACAGCATAACACTCCTAGACTTACAACCCACTTTATGCAAGCCAGCATCTTATTAAACTTTATTACTGCTGCTCACTGGTCAAGGAATTTAAATAACGTGTGTATTAATACACCTCAATCAATTTCTTCTTAGGCATGTATGAACATATTTGAAATTCTGGGAATTGAAGCCACAGATCACCCATCACACTTTCCTTTTAAGAGCTGGCTGCATCATCATACACCCGTACGACACGACAACAAAAGACGCGCCTTTGTATGGCTACAGAACTATTTCAAACAACAACAAAAGGAGCACAGTTAACTACTGATTGATTCCCCTCTGCTACGTATAATTGTTCCCTCTCCTTACCAGCTTGCCTCAGTGAAAAAGCTGCTTATTTTATGCTTTTGAACACGTTTTCAGAAGGGTAAGGAAAGGACAACTTTGGGAAATTACAAGATCTTTGTTCTGCATGACAGAATTATGACAGAGTGTGAATTTGCATAAAGTTCACTTTCCTTCAGAGAAATTTAATTTCTCTGCAGAGGTTTATACGCCTTAGGAATTCAGAGACTGGATTTGTTTGGCTTTGTGCAACACTCACCATCTGGCTTCTTGTGTCCCTTCCATAGAAAAGTTTACTTTCCTGTCAATTCTGTGTATTTGAGATGTTTTTAATCTTTCTTTTGAGATCTTAGAAATGGCTCCACAGAGTCTGGCACGTAGCGGCATTTAGAGAACTTTGCTGGGTGAAAATTAGTCATTTATTGTGCTGTGTGCCAGCTGTACTTTTGCCTGTTGTGCTTGTTTTCCTAACTGCAGAGAGGCCATTGAATAAAAGAACACAAGCCTGAAAAACCCCTCTGTTCTTCATACACTGCAGACTGCGAGTGCACTTGGAGACCCACCAGGATCTTGCACTTGCTTGCTTTCCACTATCTATTGAAGGGATAAGGTGAGCCTTCAATACACAGAGTTGCAATTTTGCCTGTATATCTACAAACACCAAAAAAAAAAAAATCCCCAAATTTAAGATGTTTAAGATGTCTGCCTCCCTATGATGGCAACTACTTATCCAGCTTGTAGTCTATCCCACCATAGCGGTGAGGAAATACTCCTCCCCCATCTGGCTGTTCATTCACTCCTGAAATCCGCACACTGAAAACCACAGCTTCCACGCATCTAGGGGCATTTTCTGTTCCCTTTTTCTAATTACATCTCTCTTCCCACTTGCTCATCCCTTCCTTGCACACCCTCCCTGTTACCAATCTTATTCGTCACTTCCTCCAAGTCCATGCGAAACAGGAACAACTTTTCCCTTTATTTCACTCCAAAAATAAAGCAGGAAGAGGCGAGGAAAAGGAAGAAAAATGATGAAATGTGAAAAAACAGAGAAGATTGTTATAAATACATCCATCTAAGGGCAACGAAGAGGTAGAGGCAAAGCTGGCAGCAGAATAGCAAGAAAGTCAATGTGGCAGCACTATTGGTAGGAAAAGAAACGGGCAGCACTGCCGGCTGGGGCAGAGGTCCGTATCCATGCGCTGCATTCGACAGATGCAGGTCTCAGTTTTCCTTCACTGCCTTGAAAAATTACCCTTTCTTTTCCACTGACAGATGAAAAACATCTTCATGAGAAAGCAGAAATCCTGTGAAACACTAACACTACGCACTGTTCTTGGAGTACCTGGCTGCGTAACTGAGGAGGAGCATTATCTTTACTTGCAGATAGCTCTGCAGGCTCTCCATGTGCAGCCGTCCCACAGGGGAGGGTGGCAGCAGGAGACAAAGTCCTGGCAGAGTCATGCATCCGACAGAAATCCCTAAACGAGTTGTTTAACAGACCTGGAGAAGTAGACAACCTGCTTAAGGCTCCTGATCCCAAGTGACTCAAGTCTGTTGGCCGTATATGCCTCTACAAGCACTTGGTGTATGAAACCCTCCCTTTGCGTGGGCAGAAATAAAACGTTAGCCAACACTGCTGGGGTAGCGGCTCTGACTCACACAGAGGGAACGCAGAGGGGCATCTGTGTGAAGCAGGTTACTGCAGTATCTGAAGTCTGAAGCCACACTTGTTTATTTGTTTACCGATAGACCTTAAGTTTAAGCTCATCCTCATCTCCATGCAAACACGAGCTGCCACAGCAGCGTGAGTCAGCGCTGAGAATCCTCCCCCTGCGTGTCTGCATGGTGCTCCATGTTCTCCAACCCCATTCCGGTCTTCACTATAGGACGGGGTTTTTTCTCCATAAGCACAGTGAGACAAATGAGATGCAACAGAAATAAGGGACATTTGACATCCACTGTTAGGTGTAGTCTAACCCCGTACAGCCTGGGACACTGACACAGGATCAGGATGAGCCACATAAGGTCCCAGTGTTCACATTACAAACCAGACAGCAAACTATCATCAAATAAAACATTGAAGAGTAGTCAAGAAATACACAGTGCAATACCCTACACATAGCATAAAAAATTCTGGGTGCAAAGAGGGGCTTTAACTCACAAGGCTTTGTACCCATCTATGCAACCTCAGTTGTGTCAGCAGATACTGGTTTGGCAGCCAGCAGTTACCACCCGAGGCGGGCTCTGCCCCAAGAGCCCAAAGCCAGCAAATTTCTCAGGTGTCCCTGGGAGAGCCTATATGAGTGTAACCTGTAACGCACTTGTACCTCTCCTGGTGTTTTCTCTGTGTCAGCCCTTCCAAGCCAATTCACAAATTTAAGAATAATTCAGCAGATAACCTATCTGGGGAAAAAACATTGCAGGGGTTAGCTTGGTAAAGCAGAAAATATGGACATTGATGACCAGTGTAGAGGAAGTTCCCAGGAAAAAAAACAACCAGTAGTCAGTGACTTTCAGAGAGAAGTCTGCAGAGGTTGAAGGGAAGTGTTCAAAGCAAGACATTTGGCAGCCTACCCCGATGCCACTCCTTCATTTTAACAACATAATAACACCAATTTTTTAGGTAAAGGCTTGCTTTCCGAATGAGTTCTTAAGTTTTTTCCACAAGTTCCTGAACTGTCACCAGTACTGCCTCCACTGCAGCAGGGCACCCCAGAAGGCACGACACAAGTGACATGGTCTACACAGCAAGGGTTACAAAAACGTGGAGCCTTTCAGGCTTCAGCAAAAACACAAACTATTTCAAAACTAGTGACTGATTTTGTACTTGTTTTATAGTAATTTTATGTTCGCATTTATCACCTGCAAACCACATGCTTTCTTTGCTCAAAACATCGTATTGTCATTATTATTCCATAGCTATTTTCACAGGGTTAAACACACCTAATGGGACATTAAACTAATCATCAGAAGCACTTAGGAATATGAATATTCATAGCAAAATCTGGTGCATACCCCAAATGGAGACCATTTCCATCACAGAGATAAGTTATCAGGAAGCCAGTCAAAATACAGGTTTCCCCACACATAGGATCCTTCTCATACAAGTAAGTTCCACAAGCTTAGAAGATAAAGTGTCCCTTCTACATGTACAGTACACAGAAGGAATCTCCTTACTGCCATGTATGCCAAAGCCCCATACCAATACAGAGATATATCTATATTCTAAGCAAAAATATACACAGTAAAAGAAAAGTTATGCTGACAGTGTAAAGTCCTCCTATCCTCCTTGCAGTACCTTTGGCCATCTGACTCACTTCCAACACAGTGGTGCGAGTGTCCCTTCGATAAGTGTTGCATGACTATGTCCTTTATCTAGCTACCAAAACCTTCTGGTGTCTGAGCAACAACACAGTATTTGTTCTCACTGGTCTCCAGTCCCAAAAGCATTTCTACCTAAGCCAGTTTAATGATCTAGATATCACAAGAGTTCTCTGCTGTTCCCTGCGTACCATTTCATGAAGATCCCTAATATGGTTTTCATCCCCTTCTTCACCTTGCTAGTAAGGAGGAAGGGAAATCAAGGCACTCAAATTTCTCTCTCGGTGGCAATACTCTGTACTGTTCTGGCAACTGCCCAACCATGAACAAAGTATTTGTGTTAAATAGCGTAGATAAAGTAAGCACCCTAAGGTAAGACCTGCCGTTTTCACCAGCAGATGGAGCAGAGAGCTCCTGCATCTAGAAATGCAGGACACACATTTCTGGCTTTGTTCCCCCGCGCATGAGTTTTCCAATTTTCCTACCTGCTTTTTGTAAAGTCTGCTAGATGAAAGAGACTGTGCAAGAAGTGACTGATTTTTTCCTTATGGAAGAGAAGCGCGAGTTGCCTTTTGGCTCCAAATGCACTGCCTGGGGTCTTGCAGATTCCAGGTCCAGCAGGCTATGTCTTCTCCAGGCCCACCAGCCACCAAGCCCCTTCTGAAGTCTGCACAAACTTTAAGTTTTAGAATAAACTTATGATTCATATGCTGGGCTGTATGTCATTTATGTTCGTCTCATTCTTCCAAATTCAAAGCAGCTCCCAATATAGTACGTGCCGTGTTCAAGCATAGAAAGTAGAATTCATGCAAACATTTTCCTGCTCCTCTGCTGTCTCAGAGGGGATTTAATCACCATGTGTAGGCAGCAGTGATCTTTGAGAGCTCCAGTAGCAGTTTGTTGCAAGAAAGGATATAGCCGAACTTCACCTTAACCTTGTCTTTCTCCAAATATAAAACTATTCCATGAAAACTCCTTTCAGGAATACCGACTTTAAACAGTATTACATTCATATATGCAGGAGCATATATACACGCATACAGGCATACACATCTAAAATCGTACATGCCATATATGCAACATATTACACATATGATGTACAGACAGAGCTTAAGCCACCTCTGGGGCTGGTTTGTTGTTGGTTTTTTTTTAAGCTCCTTTGTGCAAGGTCTTTTAGTTCTGCACTCAAAGACCACAAAAGCCAGCAGGGAGGGCAAGGTTCCGGGGGCTCCCTTGGCAATGGCTGTTAGCTGTAGCAGATAAGCACCCACCCACAGATATAATTGCCAGTGGAACCAGCCAGGTGCCCAGCACCTTTGAAAAAACACATGTTTAAATAGGAGCTAGGGCAGTATTCACAACACCCTACTTTAGGTACTTAATTTCTGTTTCCAAGTTCGACAGCTTTTCTTCCCGTGTTATACTGAACAGAAACAGCTCCTAAATAGGGAGGTTTAGACATTAGAAACATTTAAAATTATATGGTGTGAATACGCCCCCTTCTTTCCATCTTCCAGCTCTCCCCTCCTCCCAGAAAGTGTAACTTGAAGTTCCTATTAAAAACACAGAGTCAAGATGGATGCATTTCATAGATAGACATAGAACTGCTATACGTATATATGGGTACACACTTATACCAGGCAGGGAGAGAGTTGTCTCTAATTCACCACTGCTTTGTTTAGTCTTGGGCACGAAAGCAAGAGATAAAATTACCCTGGCAGCCCCCAGGTACCATTGATCAGAGAAGTGTAAAGTATATCCCCTCTGGGCTGAGCGATTTCTGCATTTTTTGATGCCTCTTCAGTCTGTTCTCTCATACAAGTCAAGCAAGGAGAATATAAACGTCAACAAGTTCCTGCAAATTACCTGCTCCTTTTCCACTTAATCCTGTTGTGGGTTTGTGAGCTTCAAATAGTTGCAAAAAGACAGTGGTACTTTTGTGGGGAGGAGTTACCATTAGGCAGACCTACGCTTCTCTGACAAGGTCCTTGTTTGACTTCTGCTCTCAGGACAGGCTCTGACAACACCTGGGACACACAGAGCAATGCTTCACATTTAAATTCTGAGGAGAATCAGCACCAGCCTAGCATCAGATATCACAGCTCTTGGTGGTATAATCCAATTGCAACTTCATTTTCTTGTAGTGATGTTAAACCTTACGCAAATCAGCAAAATTACTTGAAAAATGTTTTGGAAAAATCCTACAGAAAATAAGATCTGTTACCCTTCTTCTGCCACTTGGCAGAATCTAACTGAAAACTGTATTCCTCTTAGAAAAAAAAAAAAATCTGTAGAATTGCTTTCAGTGAAGACAGTGCAGGTTGTCGTTTCCTTTAGATTTTTAGACCTGGGTTTATGGAATAACAGTATATTTCTGTTTAAATAATACCGATTTTGTCTTTATTAAACTCATGGAGATCTGGCTCTGAACGTTTGTGTGTTCATTTCTTTAACTTAATATCTGTGAAAATACACCTGTCAGTCTATTTGCCTGCAAAAGCTAGGCAGTAAAACAATTAAAGTGCATACCCCTGAGCTGAAGATAGCATGCCTGAGTAGGCACTTCTGTTCCTCCACCCCAATTTTGCCTGTGCCAAAAGCATCCAACATCAAACCCTCCTGGGGGCAGAGACACATGTCAACGGGACCTGGACTGTAGTGAGCTCAGACAGCTATTCTGTGCACCAGAGAGCTGTATTCTACTCAGCAGCTGAAACGGCATCTTGGGGACAACTGAATCAACTGACTAACGAGTCGACTACTGAAATGGGAGCAAAAATGGGGAAAAAAAACCACCCAAAACACCACCCTACACCATTTAAATGAATCCTTTCACTTTTTCAAACTAGATTCCCAAGCTCCTGAGGTTAGATTCACCAACACAGAATAAAACAAGTCTCCCGGGCCAACGGCTTTACTTCCCCTGTTCAGCCAGTCCCCTCACTGCTAACTCCAGCCAGAGATCTAACACTCAAAGGAGAAGTGAGAAAAAGTTATCCTCTCATCACCAGATATCCATGCAGTTGGATCAGACGATCATTGCAGCTCCTTTCCAACTGGAACTATCCTATTCTATATCTGGATTTCCAGCTAAAATAACATTTTCTTTATAGACTACAGACCTTGGAAGAACAATAATGTGAATTGCAATTGTCCACAAACCTTACCATACGTTCCAGCACAACCATGGGCAACAAATAACTAGCCAAGTATGATTTAAAATCTTGGAGCTATCTAAATTCCCAAACAGAGTTTGACAAATGAGTCCATGAACAGAGAACATAAATGCCAATGGCTGGGCACTCCAAATGTCTCCTCCTCATTTCTTTGAGCTGTGCAATTAAGGCAGACTAGCGCAGTCCTTTAATGCCTCTAGCAATATGCAATGACATTTTAAGTTGAGTAACACCTTTCTATCCATCTGTTCGTTACACAGGTGAGTCCTACAGCAATTGTGCTAACTTCACAAATGCCTAGAAAGCTCCCAGCTTACAGAGAGATTTTTGACTTCAACTAACCTTCATCAATATAGGCTTTAGGGATAGGCATGCTACTGTCATGTAAGCTTACCTCTCCACCCTAATTAAAAGGAAGGGAGAGAGAGCTGGGCATTGCTGGTTCCCTGAGGGCTCTGGGGGTTAGTCCTCACCTGTCTGTAGCTCAGAGACCTCCAGCAGAGCTGATGGTTTTCTTAAAGCAGCAGATAGAGCAGAGAAAGCAAGAGAGGAGAATTTGACTGCAAGCACCTCTTTACTTGAACCTTGATATTTTAAACAATGCCTGTTGTTATTAAATCTCCAAACACATTTTTATTCTATAAGCAGAGCAATTATCTTTGATCTTTATATGCAGCCACATGGGAAAAACAAAAAAAAAAAAAGGAACCATATCTTTTTTCCTGTTTTCATATCTATGAAACACAATGCAACAATATGAGTGATGCTTTAGTCTGTTGATAAAAAAAGCATGAAAAACCTAAAGAAAATTTACTTTAAAGGATACTATTTCATTTTTTAAAAAGCTTTTTTTTCTGAAGAACAGTAATGCTAAATCCTGTCATAAAGTCTTCTTGAGGATTCTTCAGGAACCTCAAATGTTTCCTAATAGTTAGGTTTGTACTTAAGAACCTGTAAGAAACAGCAACACCATGTCATTGCAGTGTCCTCCAAGACACATGATTTGTTTCAGAATTAGTATAGAAACAGAAGTGCTTGATGGAACAGAGCTGAACTCCAGTACTCCACACCTGCCTTAACCACTTAGGATACAAACCTATCCACCGACTGGGCAAACAAATTATTGTTATATTTAAGATTTTGTAACAGAATAAATATAAGCATTCTTTGTAAACATATGGTATATTCCACAGGTGGGAAAATAGTGTGACAAACTGACCAGAAGATACTACATACATAAATTCTTTCAGGTACAAAATCTTTTTGATTCTTACAAGAAGGGCAATGAAGATCATGAAGTGTCTAGAGCACAAGTCTTATGAGGAGCAGTTCAGGGAACTGGGGTTGTTCAGCCTGGAGAAAAGGAGGCTGAGGAGAGACCTTATTGCCTTCTACAACTGCCTGACAGGAGGGTGTAGCAAGGCAGGGGTCAGTCTCTTCTCCCAAGCAACAAGCGATAGAACAAGAGGAAACGGCCTCAAGCTGCGCCAGGGCAGGGTTAGGTTGGACATTAGGGAAAGTTTCTTCACTGAAAGGGCTGTCAAGCATTGGAACAGGCTGCTCAGGGAAGTGGTCGAGTCCCCATCCCTGGAGGTATTTAAAAGCCACGCAGACGAGGTGCATAGAGACATGGTTTAGTGGTGGGATGGCAGGGTTAGGGTAACGGTTGGACTTGATGCCCTTAAAGGTCTTTTCCAACCTAAACGATTCTATGGTTCCATGATTACTCTTATTTCTAAGGTCTACAGGATTCCACATTCAATAAATGAACTTTCAAAACCAGCTACAGTCACACCAAAAAGTTCTTCTAAAAAGGCTTTTAAAATCTGCTGTTGGTGCATGATTGTTAACAAAGGCTTGTTATCTTTATTTACTGTATGCAGTATTACCATGCAGACCACAGGATCTGCCATGCCACCTGCCTACTCTGAGAAGCAGAATGAAGACATAGGATTCAGGTGCGGAGGTTCATCCCATGAGGGAAATTATTCCCTTGATATCTGTGGCTAAGTTAAAGGAATGGCCACCTGTACTGGAAGGCCGTACACTTATTTCACAGTAGCACAGGCTACAATACCACGGGCTGTACTTCAAGTGGAGCTGAAATCTGTGGCCAACTCAATTTAAAATGAAAGGCAACTCATGCAAATGCAAACTTTCGTACTAGCAACCGCATTTCTCAATCCAAGTTCCACTTCTGTTGGACTTAGGCCTCCAAGGAATGGACTCACTACTGAATTCGCCACAATTTCTCTCGTAATTGCAACAACCCATTTTGGTGTCATAGTCTCAGGCCTGAACTAATCTGAATAAAGAAGCAGCTCAGCTTCCCTATGGGAAAAAAAAATCCAACAACTAAAATACAAAAAAAACCAAACAAACCACACACAACAAAAAGAAATACTTCATTTTATGTAAACTATTATCAGTTACTTCATCACTTGTTCAATGAGACACCATGGAAGCCACCAGTTTAGCAGAAATGGCTGCCATATGAACCATAAAGGCATCTTTAGCACACAAAGGACAAAAAACCCCTTCTAGTTCTGCTGTCATTGCCTCTGAAACAAACTAGCAGATGGAAAGTGTAGCAATCTCTCCTTCGCTGAGCCAGTCACTGCTGCGCTATTGGAAGTCCTCTAATCAGATTTTGTTCGTATTCTTTCCAGGACTGCTGAGTCGTGTCAGCAAAAAGTGTTCAGAAAATGCTAACATGCAGCATTTTGCGGTCAATTTGGTGTTATCATTTGAACTACCTTTTGCAAACCATGTGCAAACCATGTGCCTGCGAAAAAAACCCCAAAACATAATCACTAACCTTGAAAATAAACTTGTTAAGTTTTAAAAACACCCAAGAACTCTTGAGGTTGGGAACTGGCTAACAAGCTCTTAAATATTTTGACCATACGTATTCCTTGAGACAGGTAGAGACAGGCATCTGCTTTATTTGGCAGAGATGCACAGGAGTTGAGCACCTCACACAGGTGGACCAGGCAGGTTCCTCAGCAGCATCACATGGACACCTCAGCCACCAGGCCGCACCAGATAATCAAATTTCCATAAGAAACTAAAGGGGGAGAAAATAAACATACAAGGGGAAGAGGCAGTTAGCTATTTAGGGTGTTTTGAACCCTGACACAGGAAGCAAAACAAAAGAGGCAAGAAAGTCCTGGGGGGGGTCTCTCTTTCCACCCTGGGTTCTTCATGAACCCCATCATCAACCTTTTGAAGTGACAATCATTAAAAGACAAAATGCTGTAGGAGCAAAACTGTAGTAGCTAGTTAGAGATGATTATTTCCTTGTCATGACATAGAAATGCATACACCAAGACCTGTTGTTATTAAAAGGTGTGTTACATACTCATTTAGTGGGATTATAAATGCCAATGTCCTAATAATCCCCCACCTTACTTTTATCTAAGAAATAGTTGCCTAATCTCTGTTGTTCTATTTTTCAGTTAGCTACACAAAAAAAAGCAGCACCATTTCTCTTCTCTATTTGATACTGAAAAATAAGAAAAATAATTTTTCCAATGTATAACAAAAAAAAATATCCTAGTTTTCTCACATTTTCCAGTTATTATTTATTCTTATATTCTTCACAGATATGTTCTTCCTCTCCTGACACAATATGCTATTGATGTTGCACGTGGTTCACAACATCTGAAAGGTGCTGCGGGGTTTAAATGTTCTTATCAATATATGTTTTTGTGGCATCAGTCTCTAATCCTTGGAGTTTTTACTACCTCCAGAATAATACTTCTACAAGCAAAGGCATGCATTGTTATCTAAATCACAGCACTATCAATGAACAAAAGGATATGCCACTTCTGCCACGAGGAAGACCTAAAAGCATTTCAGTAAATAAAGTATCTCATTTTATTCAAACCAGAATAAGCCTTGCAATAAACAAAAGACAGGTTTCATTTACAAAAACAAATTCTTCATACATAACTTTCAGACTCTCTCAGATATGATGGTATAAATACACAGAGCCTGTGGGTTCCTTCCCCCTACTTTCTGCTGTTTCCTAGGTACAGGCTGGAGCACACACTTTTCAGCTGCTACCTACATTTGGATGAAATATACAGCACCAAGAATTCCCAAACCTTTCTCTCTTTTCCCTCTCCCCACCTGGCACAGGCTGCTTTTTACACTCAAAGTATCGTTAATACCTAGGATGGTTGCTAATCTCCTGTCAAGCAACTTCTGGGAATTACTTGATAGTTATAAGGAGGAGTTGAAAAGAGTTGCTTGACTTCCACTCCCCTTTTGATCCAGGCTGATTCCTCATAGGAAATTACACCTACTGGACCATTTAACTGGAAAGTCTCTCCAGATATAATACAGTGTAATACAATATAATACAATTTAATATAGTAACAGTAACTGGCAGCAAATGGAATTAGCCACTGCCCATTTGGCAGAGACCCTGCTTGCCCTGTGAGGAGCTCAACACAGAGGAAGGCTTAGGGCTGTAATGGCAGCGCTGCTGCCCCATGACATGTGGTCCAAGAGGTCTTGCACCACTTCGAAACACTTGGAGCTAAAACCCAGGGCCTGTTCCCACAGGGAGCAGGACAACAGTCCCAAAGATCAGGCAAGACTCCATGAAACAAAAGCCTTTGAACTTGATTGTATTGGGGGACAATGTTTACAAGCTGACCGCAGCCATGTGCAATGTCAGCTGCCAAAGGCCAAGAACAGCAAGGCTTTGGTCACTGCCTGGTAAAAGAAAGTCTACAGAAATTAAACAGTAAAAACAAACAACATTGGGAAATTAACCTAGATTCATTACAAAGCATAGACATAGGCTAATCTGTTTTGCATGAAAGTTGCACGAAAAAGCTCCTCATCCATCCCCAGAAAAGGAATGGGCGGGTTTGATTGATTTATTCATTTTCCATGCATCATTTTGAAAAGTGCTGTAAAACCACAGCCAAGCCAATGCCACTGGTTAAACTATGTCTATGCAGACGTTAGGAGATAAAATGATTCCAACATCAATCTCTTTTTCCAGTTTCTTGCTGCAAAACACAGCAATAAATTGCAGACAGTTCACCGCAAGGCTAAGATGTAATGCTGTAAAAACTTCTATAAAGCTTCAGTACCAAATTTAACTCCAGTGATAGCCTGTATCACTAGGTCCTCATGCTGCGGCAGGAGATGGTTCTGCTAAACAGTAGCAGCAAATCAATTAAAAGTTGCAGTAAATAGCACAATCCCTTAAAAGCATTCACAGTACAAACATGGTAATGTTCAATGTTATATTTAGGAATGGGATATAAATAACTTACAATTACATTTACAGTGCTTCAAGCTTTGCTTAAGGACAAAACATAACTGTGTAGTAATCAGAGCTGAGGTGGTTTAAGGAAGCTTCACAAAAGCTCTGTTAAAAGCGTGTTTAAAAGACACACTAGCTGCACTATTGCAATATTAAAACTCTCTGCTATTGTGCGTGAAACTCCTAACAAAAACCCATACTTTGGTGTATATTGAAATACCACTTGTCTGTCTGGTAGCCCATGTCCCTCATGAATGAGGGGTTGGGTTCAGTGGAAGGAGCTTCACGGGCATGCCGGCCGTGCTGGAGCCTCTGAGGGGGCAGATAGGAGTGGGAGATGTACACGTGGGGCAAGGGCCAGCTCCTGGCCCCGGTGCACCCGCGATGAGCCACAACATCATTTCCTTGAACAGCAAATGTTGCTTCAGCTACCCTGGGCTATGACTCCAAGAAATGCCAGTACTGACCCATGAGTGAAATATTAACACGGATAATCTGGAATTACTGTATATTTATATGATACTTTCCAAATAAAGGCAACAGTATAAGTATGGGTGGTATTTGCAGTTGGGATGTTAAAGAAACACTATCTTATTAGTGAAGATGCTTTGTAAACCTTGGGAAACAAAGAAAATCTGTAAGTTAAAGCGATCTCGGCATTTTCAGAGACATGCCTTTGAGTTGCAGGTACTTAAATACAAGTCAGGATTTACAAAACCCACACTAAGCCCCTATGAACACTCCTAAAAGACAACCCACACTTTACAACCCGCAGTACCACAGGAATCCGGCTAGTAGCTAAGGAAAGCGTGCTATTTGCCCCAGAGTCTGCCACAAAGGAGCCCGACTGAAAAGATTAAAAGATCTCAGGAGAAAGTTTCATCATCTCTCATCTAGATGTAGAAAATTACAGCCAGCTAATAATCACAGAGTGAATCATATTCATTCCCTTTAGCAGAGGGCCTCTTCTACAAGTAAAGAAGAAACAGTAACTGATATTGGCAATGTCTCCTGCCCAGCACAGAGCCCCGCACAGTGTCCCCCGGGTCTTCATTTCTCCAAATAGAAAGTACGTTCTTGCGCGTACTGAAGGGATCTCACGTGCAGGACCAGGTGCAGACACATTAAAAGCTGTGGCAGCCTGCCTGCTGATTTCTCTCTTACCGAATAGCTTAACAAAACAATAAAATATACCTCCCCCTTTCTCATGAGCATCAGCCCTGCTGGAGTTTAACGCATTCGTCTTTTCATGCATTAGAAAGTGCTTCAGCAGAAGAGGTGTGGGCAACACAGAATTAAACAGAGAAGGGAAAAAAAAAAAAAGAGAGAGAAATGACCACAGGCTAACAACGCGCATGTGAGCATAAACACATATGTATATTTTCTAACCTCAGTACATCACACTTTGCCAATTACTCATTTAAGGATTTGGCACCATAACTGGCAGTTACAACAACCGCTATTTTCCTATTGCATAAATTTTTAAATTGAATATATCTTTTGTACAGGGGCGTGGGCAATTTGAAGACGTACAAAGTTCCAGCACGCCGCAGTAAAAACTATTTTTTTGTGTACACCCATGCAACACCAGAGCAGCAGAACCCCAAGAACAACTGGAACCTTTGTGTACAGCTATAGTAGACCTAAATATATACTCATGATTTTAGGCAAGTTTTCTGTGACATTAGATTGCGGGCTTACCCATTTTAGATTAACAGTTTCTCCTCAGCTCCTCCTCACCTGACTACCAAGGATATGCACCAAGGGCACCATGTTGAAGGTTATGTCACTTTAAAAGGATTTTAGTGTAGAGGCTAATTCATTAAAATTGAGAGCTCCTACCTGCGCTTCTAAAAGGCCACCTCATATTATGCCTATGTATTAAAAGTGCAGTCTGGCATTAGCAAGCAGAGAAATAAAAGTAGCAAAAGTGGTAGACAAGCAAGACTGAGCTTGGATAGTAAGCCACCACCCCTTTTTTTTTCGTCTTTTTCTTTTTTCTTTTTTTTTTAAAAAGAAACAAGCAAGGCAAGAAATAAGGCTGATACTGTTGTGAAGATTTGGGGGTTTTGATTAGAACTCTATACGATAGTGCGACATACTGTAGCAAGGAGATAATCTTCCTCATCCTAGGAAAATATATGTTAGCTAATATGTTAACATATTCTATATTGTTATATGTCAATACACTCAACTTGCATGATAATTGTTATGTCTGCCACTGTAAATCACCCTGTTACCCGTACATTTGCCTCCTGTTCCTCAACACAACGCTAAGAATTGTGGCAGCTGTTCCTTTTTGCAGCTGGCATTTGGCATCACTTCTTCAGTAATGAAATAAAACCACAACCAGCAGCTTTCTCCTTCCCCTGGCAACTTTGTCCCGTGGGTTTCCCCAAAGCACCTATGAAGCTCCCCTGAAGGTCACCCCACCACCTCTCACGTGAAGAGCACCAAAGGACTCAAAATGAGGGAGAAGAAAAGGACATCTGCACGAAGAGCCCTAGTGTGAACCCCTAATGTTACAGCAAATGCCAAGATACTTTACAGCCAATAAAGTTATATCTTTATGTAAACGCATTCCACAAACAGAAGAGAGAGTAAACAGACAAAAGCTTGAACTCATCGCATTCTGCTTTGAACTTCGTGTGCGTTTCTTGTAGAAACAGACACTCTACACAATTCCAAAACCTTATTAAAATATTAATTGAGCAAAAATTAATTAAATACATCAACTAAGGACATGAATTCTGTGTACAAACTAGAATGAGCACATGCAAATTATGTCAAACCCTATGTACTCTAGGCATTCATATAATTTCTATACATAATTATCAAATTCGTCATGCTAAATATGTTATAATTCCCATTTTATCTAAATTGCATCAGAAAAGCCACATTTCTGTGCCACAATGTAAAACTACATGGGTTCCTTTTTGTTTTCTTTTTTTGCATTTCATTCTGGAAATAAATTGCGATTCTACAGTTAGGCGATTTAATGCAGCAGACTTTTTCACATCTTTAAAGTGTCATATAGTTTAAAGAGATCAGAGTTCTAGAGATAAAGGTTTCATATGCACTTACAATTATTAGCTTATCACTTTTTAGGACCTCCAAATTCATACCTGTCACAAAAACACTTTGAAACAAAAGCAATACCCTCTTCTTTCCCTTTCAAATGTTAAAGTGATGCTTCAAAAAAACCTTTTTGTTCTGCTCAAAAAGGAATCAAAGTAAATAAGGAGAAATGTGTAGGTCTTGCGCTGTGCTGTTATCAGGGCTGAATTCATTAATCTGATGAATTGTGACAGTTAGGCTATAAAGTGCAGAAAATGTCTGTAGTGTACAGTAAGAGGAGTTCTGGAGTTTCTGACTTCTCACTACCACTTTCCTTGAAACTCCACAGTCAGCAGTAACTTCCACGCCAGAAAGCTAGAACTCACGTTTTTGGGTTTTAGAGCCAAAGGAAGAGATAATACAAATGCTATTAGACAAGGCTACTTTTCTTTCCATCCACACTTCCTAAAAAATCCAAGACAAATTATATTTTCCATATTATCCTAAAAAGTCAAGATCCCAACCCCTCTTGTAACCATATAATTCCAGACGACTGTACTATTTGAAGTCCTAAACGCATGTCTGTTTTCAGGATCAGGATCCCACAAGTTTAAAACTTGACATTCTGATATACTAACACTTTTAAGACTTCAAGAAATGGGTGATCACTTTGAGCTAATACGTCACGTTGACAACTCTACATCTTTTGAGTCATTTACCTAAATAACTAAAGGTCACACAGTCCACATCAGTCAAGAATTTACTTCCAAAATACCCAGGGACCTCAAATTCTGCTAGTCTCTATTTTTCCCCCCCTGCAATGGACAGACTTCTAAACAAGTAGTTGATTCACATCTGTATCAAGAACAAATATTTCACCACTTATCTATAGGCAGGTAACCAGTAATAAAAATGAAGCACATTTCTCTTTTCTTTCCTTTATTTTCTTTGACTATCACCATGACCCGTCCAGCTTTAATTTGATCTTCTCGAAAATAATACCTTGGAAAAAAGCTCCTAGAAGCACCTATGCATTCTGGAGTAACCAAAGGAGGTCTGCTTTTACTTCTGTTCTTTTCCATCTAGTGCAGTAGTGCTTACTACCTGTTGCTACCTACCATCAGCAACGTTCAAAAACCACAAGCACCCATTTTTCTATGAGTAAAAGCACTCTAGGCACCCTATCTCATTAGTAATCTACAAACAGCCAAAATTGCAGTATTATTTGCATTGCCTAGAGGTGAAATTCCCCATTACCATCTCCTTCATGAACCAAACTGAGATTCGGAGATTAAGTATTACAAAATTCATGTCCCGTAGGGAGACTTAAGCACACCTATCACACACCAGCTGCATGGCACAGCTATGCAGCACCTGCACAACTATACGGACAGTCGATCAACTATGCCAGAGGTGCGTGCTGGACTCCCCTGGGAAAGATTAGAGCTGGGGTTCAAAGCTCCTCCTGAGTTCAAGAGAGTGTCCTGGCATTTTCTGTCAGAGATAACAAGCAAAGAGCACCTGGAAATAGGAGAAAAAGGGGAAGTATAACTGTCTTTAGAAAAAATTAAGGTCATGAGTCTTAAGTAGTTATTCCAACAAGCGACAATTTGCACATTGATAATACAAGGGTGCAGGAGCCACAGTAGGAATGGGCCTTCAGGCCACTTCTTTTCTGCCTGCCTTCTGATGGAAATCTAAGTGTGATATATACGCATTGCACAAGCTGAACTGCGCCCTCCATTTTGTGAGGTAAATGGTCAGTAGCAAATGCTTCCTTCATCGATTGCATCTCATCTTCGCTTTTCCATTTGTTAGAAGACAAGGGCAGTTGCATGTTCCAGCCCCGGAGAACATTATGCTGCTACAAAGATACAAGAACCAGGTATAAGCAGCCCGAATCTCTAGATATCTGGAGCCTTCTTTCTGCTCAAGTAAAGAGAAACAAGCAAAATAAGATTAAACAGCATTATCTGCTGCATGGCACATACAGTGATGAGAGATTGTTTCAGAACCGTATTTCTGCCAGCTTTATCTGAACTCTTGTATTATTTGCTTATACATTGGATTCTATGTACAGTATGTATGACTGAATGAAAAACGATTTAGTGTGCAAGCATTATTAATAGTATCTGGAGGAGTTTGTTTTTGCCTTAAAGAGTAGTTAAATGTGCGTTGGACTCTTTGGGGAATTCTGATCTTAATCCAGCAAAGCATCTTAAGAGGTTGAAGTCTCTCATATGCTTAAAACTGAGCGTATGCGAAAATGTTTTGCCAGGCTGCAGCTTTTAATAGCTCCACATATGCTTATAATTAATGCTCTGCGGCTATTTTTCATTATTGGATTTTTGTGAAAACTGCGGGAGACTCGACAGACCTGTCATAGTCTGCAGCCGCTCAACAAAAACGAAGGCAGCCCATATTAGTGACGTTTAAGACCATTTGAGTCTGGTAACAGCAGAATCCGAGCAGTAAAGGAGACATTTTACAGTGCCTGCTTAACGAAACAACATACAGTCCTGGTGGTGAGCAGAATAGCTAACTACAGCAGGGGAGTCACCTTGCTAAATAGCTGGATGCTACCCAGTACTAAAACTGCCAGGGCTTTCACCTGCTGCTGCAACCACTGAAGGGATTTGTCCTTAAAAGTTTTCTGCAAGTTTGACTTGAAGTGCTTCAAAGAGGTGCCCTGAAACTGAAGCCCAGATGGGACAAGTAGTATTCCCCGAATGAGAGGGTGATACCAGGGGCAGACAGACTGGCTCCCACCCATCAGAAACCAAGTTTTACCTTTCTCTCTCTCTCTCTCTTTTTTTAAAAAATATTTAAGATACTTCAAATTTTTCTAAATTATTTAAACATTAGCTTGACTGGTTTCAGTTCAAGAGCAAGAGCAACATGTGCCAAGCCATGATGTGCAGAGAAGATGCAATTCTCAGCGCCTGTTGACATACTCTCTGCAGCTGGAAATGGGACTGCAACATCCATAGGAATACCCGCCCCCCGCTCAACCTAGCCAGCCGAAGCAGGAACCAGAGAGATATGAAGCAAAGGGTTTTGACACAACTTTACAAATGAAGAGTATGCCCAGGGGTCCCCAGAAGCCCTAGATACCAGTTGCTGTCATCCAGGGCACCTTTGCTGCAGCAGTTGGCCATGCTGCATATGGCAAAACCAGCATCAGCGTGTCTGTTGCTGCTGCAGTATCTCCTCCAGACTCACAGCAGGAGCCTGCTTACAGCCCTGCGGGGCGGCCACATTCTGAATCCCTCCACAGCCTCGGGAAAATCCTTCTGCCAAAGGAGAGCCCCACTTTACCACTACCCCCATGGTTCCCTTCCAGTGGCAGCACCAGCTGCTGGGCCCAGGCTGCAGTGCAGGGCACATACATGGGGCCACACACAGAGACCAAGTTCACCATGGCAATAGCCATGAGAATGCATTCACACCATCTGTTTTACATTGTACACTGGGAACATCTATCCCTATGGTATACTCATACGTATATGAGTCACACCTTCAGTGCAGGCATATTGCTTAAAAATAAGCAATTTATTCAAAACAGTTCCCTTTACCAAAATGATTCCAATTTTGTTCAGCTACACTCCTCCCTGCCATTTGTTCAGGAAGAGGGGTCACCAGAAATGAAAAACCAGTGGAAGCACGTGATGAAGTAAGGCTGGGAAGGGAAGGCTTTTAAGGGAAAGGAGGTCTCTACCCCCATCTCTTGATCAGTATGGGGAGAGACACGACAAAAGCATGCAGCAAAAATTTTGTTACCTGCTTTCATGACTAGACCTCTGATGAGAAGGAAAGGTACCCTTTTAAGGGTAATTGAATCTTACCCTAATTGAATATGAAAAGATCCACACAACATCCTGTACCAGGAGCCACCAGGCTGCAACCCAAAAGGCAGGACGGTAGAACCGGGATCACATTCAAACCAGAGGGGAAAGGGGGACCCGTGGTCGGGACAGAGGCACCAGGTCTGCTGGAGGCTTCTGTGCATGCTGAGTTCCTTCCATGGTGTAATCACAGAATCAGTGAGAGATTCTCTTTTCCTATAATTTAGGAGCAGGAATAGAAAGAAGTCTTATTTCATACCTCCAAAGAGGAGCTCCTAGAAGCTAAAACTAACATCCTTATATAGGATTGCACAAACACACATTCCCCCCAAAATTACCACAGCATTGAGATCAAATTATGTGATTTCATCACCTGTATAACCACCTTAGCGAAGTCAGGTGTAAATTAGTGTTTCTGCTGTCGGGTTTAGCTGTGGGATGGCATTCCCCCTTTGCGAACTCTGATCCTCTGCAAACAACGCTGACAAAAAGACACCAGCTCCGACAGTACAACCCACCCCAAGAAGATATTTTGTTGGCCTAGTGCTTCCGGGCCGTTACTGATGACAGTTTACAGTGAGAGACGAGATTACGGAAAATAACATGTGTATACTTTCACCTGACACATCTGAGCAGAAATTAGTGTTTTACTGGCCACAAAACACAGGGAATGTTCAAATGCAATAAAAGGTGCATGTCTCATTTTGTACCTCACTCCCCAAAATCCACTCAAAAACATAGATAAATGCTGAGGTGTGGTACCCCCAGGGAAAATAGGTACCAACTGGGTCTGTGGGGCTTGGTTCTCCCAAGCACAAAAAGAGCCTTTCAGTTTGTAGAGCCAAGACAGAAGAAGAAACGGTAGCAGGGTGGGATGCTGGTCATCTTCCCATGGAGTAAGCTTATTTTTCAAGTGCTCTAGCATATGTAGACACTCAGGAATCAAAGAAAGGAGTCAGAATAAACACAATCTGACTGAAAAACTAAACCTAAAACTCTGGATACACAGGGAAAATATATTTAACAGATAGAGAAACACTTAAGTTATGTGGTCACGCATAAACCCCTCCAAGGCTCTGTTTCATCTTTTGGTCCTCATAGGCCTTTTAGCAGGGCTCCAGTTTCACATTAATATCAAATCTAACAACTTAGTTGTTTTAAAAGCAGCTTCTTGGTGCCAGCCAGCTAGAGCTGTCCAGTTCTCTAAGGAAAAAGACATCTCAATAATCAGTCAACTCTGATCTCCCTCTTATTGACATGCAGAAAAAGAAACCCTCGCTTTTAATAATAGGACTTTCTCTCATGCAAAGATAGTGGAAGCTTTCAAAGGATAAATAATTCATCGTCTTCCAAGCTCTGAGAATAAATTTGTTCCTTTTCTGTTTTACTTTCCTTCAAGATATGACATCTTCGGAAAGCAGGGAGAAGGAGACTGCTCTTTACTTCTAAGGATATAAACACGCTCAATGTTTCATTCCCCTCTGCAACAAAACTGTAAGATCAATAGACAAGCCCTGAAAAGCTTTTCCCACCAGGCAGAGACTCTGCCATCTAAATAGTCTCTCAAAAGATATAATCTCACAAGCAGCAACAACAAAGAAACATCCAACACATAACTAGGGAGCATGCTCGGCATAATCTCACATGGGGATAACTCCACAATAAGACATCAAATTAATTAAGCTTGATCATATCAGTGACTGGTGACCTATAGTTCTGTCTCCATTCTTTTAAGTTTTATCTGAACTCCAAGGGGATATGGGAAAGTTGTTTTACTTATTGTGCCTTTTTCTGTAAACAAGGAAAAAAAAAAATCTGTAGACCAGGTTGAATAAAAAAAACATGCAACATACTCTCTCTGGCAAGCTGGGCTACATTTCTATAGGTCTAAAGCAGCAAAAAAAACCTGAACAGAGCAATCACCATTTTTCACCAGTGACTGATTACACCAGCAGGGTAAGCATTTGTGCCCAAAACTCGAGGGGGCTATTCTCACGTATGGGAGTCACTCAGTTCTAAGGCCCAATTGCACTTGGCAAAGGATCCAAAAATCAGCTTGGAGAGGATTCTCGTGGCTCCTGTTTGTAGCACGGCAGGAATCACCTTGTATTAGGCTTATTCATGAATCACAAAAAGTAGATGCAAAACCATAAAAGCTGCCATCTGCTCAGTTCAAAGCCAAATCCATCCCAGGAAAGCATTTCTCACATGGAAGGACGCAATCCCCGAGGATGGTGTGTGACCAGGAACACCAGAACGAGTATTCCCATCCATCCTGCAGGATTATTCCCTAAAACACCCTCACTAATCTTTTTCCAGTCACAAATTCCATTTATTAAAGAATGGAGCTTTCAGTACTTACTTTTAAAAGCTCCCCCAGCATTATGCAGACAGGTCATTGCCAGCAGCCACAGGATAGCAAATGTAAACACCGTTCTGCAGATGACAGGGTAATATTGTCTAATGATAATTTTAAACGATGTGTCCCTCTTCAGGAGGCCAAAAGTACATTAATATGAATGATTTGCTGACCAAAGGGGGAGTAGAGCCATTTGAAACTTATAGCTACAACAAAGTAATGTTGGGGAGGGTGGAGGGTAAAATCACTATATAAGTGCTAAGTCGTTAATTTATACCTCAGCGCTGTGGATTAATTACTTCCAGCCATACTGACAAGAGAAGCCATAAAAAAACCCCCTCACCGTCAGACTGGTTTTTTTAATGACTGTTATTGTCAGCACTACTGGTCCATTTAAGAGTCTACTAAAACGATAAAGGAAACGCAAGATAAGGCTTCCACAAATACAGTCCACCCTATGAACCAGTTTGCTGCTTCAAGCCCAACCCCAAAGACTGTGCTCGTATTCATGAAACCGCAGCTTTTACAAAGAAGGTGTTATGAAAGAGGAAAAATAAAAAAAAAAAAAAAAAAATTAAATGGTTGATTAAAAGTTGAGGAGAGATCGTTTACAGTGACAACGCTTATTGCTGTGAATGTCATTTAATCTGTAAGCTCTGGGAGCAGAGATTCAGAGCCATTATTGAAATGGTATTGAAAATGCACTCAATGCTTCTGGTTCACAGGAACTGCAGTTCTACACTATGGAGAGTTTGCTAGTTCTAAGGACTTATTTTCACCACTTACGTGTACTTGGGTGGAGGACGAAGAGGCAGATGTCTTCCCCTACGACACCCTGTTTATTCCTTATCTCTTTATTGGTTTTGCTGCCACCAGAGCAGCAAAGGTGGGGGGAGAACCCAGGAACACCAAATTGAGATCTTTGGCTCAGCACACCATATACATCATTGATCTGCTCTCATGGCAGGCATTCAGCACCATCCACTTCAATAACACCTATGTATAGATACAAAAAGAGAAACGCAATTTCCAGTATTCCTTTTTCAATTTTCTCTTTATGACCTGATACAAAAGTAAGCACTATCACACATAAGGCAACCTTATCTGAGAAAAATCATTTGGCCCATTTCAACATCAACCGTAAAGGAGCACTGGAAGAGCTGCTACACACCATGGTAGGAGGAAAAAGAACTGGTGCAAGCAGCACTACCCCAGCAAAGGTTTTTCTGCCTCAGCACTGTTACACCCCAAGGAGAAAAGAGGCTGCCAGGGACAGAAACAGGCTGAGCACCCAGTACACAATTGCTCCAGGGAGGGAGGGAAGGAGCCTGGGCTTTGGTCCTGCTAACCAGCAATACAGCTGGTAAAAATCTCATCTCTGCCAACTCTGCACTGCTAGGACTAGAATACAATTAGTACCCAAACTGACTATGTTAAAATTAGCTCAGGTCTTTCTAGCCCTACAATATCGATTAAAATCCAAGTGCAGTCCCTGCCTAAGAGACACTGGGCTTTTCAATGCCTCACAGATACAGTCAAACGGCCTAAGCCTATATATTTTTACATACGTATATATTTCTTAGACAGTATATGTTTTAAAGCAATTTGGAACATACATTTAATTAAAATCCAAAGAGAGTACTTGAAAGAAATTTAAATCCATTATCTTTCCTACCACAAGCCAGCTGGCATAATCCCCCTGGAGCGCAGGTTACCCCGCACAGGGCTGACCATGCAGCCTTTAGGCTTCGCTTTCCCCAGCACAGTTTTAATGTACGTACTAACATTAAGAGGGCACAGGGGATCAAGTGCATTTCCCAGGCTGAAACAAGAACCTGTTCCTTAAAACTGAGCTACATGACCAAGCGAGCCACACCGCTGTGCATGCAGTTTTCCAGGATGTTTTTCCAGGCCAAGCCTTCTCCATGCTTTTGCTGGTGTCTCTGTGTCTGTCAGATCTGGAGCTGGAATATCAACATCGGGAAAAGCTGCCAGGCAGGATACAAGCTACAGGCAAAACTCCACTGAAGTTTATTCACTTCAGAGAAGAGGAATAAGAGAGGCTGACAGAAGCACAGCTTTACCATACCCTTGCCATGTATAAGACGTGCCATTATAAGCTGAACATTGTCACAGATCTGACCCGAGCAGACAAGTGGAGCAATTCATGAGAAATTAATTTCACCAGACTACTGGAAAGACCTTTCACTTCCCAAAGTGAGCGTGCTTTGTTAGGTCACGAGGGTTCGGCTAATTAGAGCCGTTTCCTGCTCTTCCAGAATTGAACTTATCAAACAAAACCGGTTAGAAGAAAGAAGTTTTCACGCAGATATTCATTTCAGTCTCAACATAAATTTGTCCCACATTCAAATGGCTCCCAGAAAAAGTGGGAAGACTTGGAACACTGGTAACAAAGCCTGCAGAGGTCAGTCATAGATACTCTGCATGGACTGACTTAGTATTTGCATACAGGGGCTTTAGCAGCTGCTAGTTCAGTGCATTTTTCAAGGTTTTGGATGTCCAACAGCTCAGCATCCCAGACAAAGAGCCGCTGTCAGTTGTGCAGCAAGTGCGATGCGTCCTGCGTTACAGGGGCTGGCTAACACGGCCACTGAGAGACCTGCAGTGCATATGGACCTACCGCTTCAGCCTCTCACACCGGTGCAACACACGCACAGTGCGTTTGGCCTACTGACAACTGATTTCATTGCACATGAGCCCAAGATTTTGCCCAGGATTTTAACAAAGAAAACATGGAAGCTTCCTGTGCAACTCATGGTCATATAGCTGTACATCCCCTTCCATTTCCCTAGCTCCCACCCCTCTCCAGTCTGGATCACCCGAGCTCAGCTCATGCTGTTAGCACATAGCCATGCTTTCACCATCAATGAAAAGATGTTTTCCTGGACTTGCAGCTTCATACCATGGGGTGTCTTCAGTTCCCAAAGGAGGAAGGTCTTCATTCTCTTCCTCTCTGTTGAGGACTTTACTAACGTAGTCTCACACAAGTGAGATAGGGTGCTTTCTATCAAAAAGGCAGAAATGTCTGCACTATATCAGATTCTATAGTCTCAGTTTCAAAATCGATAATGCCATTGCCCTCACATTTTGCTCAGGCTTTTTCCAATGTTGAACAGTTCTGCTCTTATATTACCCACCGATGACTTCATCTCCAGTTTGACATTGTACTTCTTTTTGAGATCTCACAATTTCTCTTCTAAGGTGCCTTTTGCCCCAGCCTCCAGTACATGACTATCAGAGCAAGGTGGCTACAACACCACTGGGTATCATCACTGTATCAGGTCTCCTCAGATCCCTTGCCATGTAGAAATCCTTTCAAGTTATTGTCTGAAGAAGGAAAAGTCCCTTCAGGCCAAGCATTCATTCTACTGAATTTGTTTTAGTGGTTTACTCTCAAAAGGCACTCAGGGTGCAGAAGTCAGTGGCTGTGAAAGAGCGTGTCGGCTTCTGTTTGCTGTCGTATCACAGAACAAGTCAGTCCACATCTCACCCACGCTTCCAAACAAATGAGCCTGTTGTCTTTGATTAATATGATCAGTTTGCCTTCCTCATTCATATGTTTACACTTTTTTCAATGGAAATGATAACCCAGAGCAAGTTTTAAGACAACAGGTTTTGCTACTCAGGGTCAAACAAGCAAACACACAAAAAAGATTTCTCCGCAGAGTTGTAGCCAGGACTAATGGGACTCCAGAAGGCATTTACACACTACAGGTTTTCTGGATGTGAATCTGGGCTATATCCAAATCCAGTTGAAGGCAGCTTTTTCTGCCAACAGACCCTGGGCAGTCTCACACTGATAAATTTAGGTGTTTCCAAGATCAAGTCAGATCTGGAAAGTAATTGATTCCTTGTGCACTAATAATTAAATAAGAAGAATCAAGGACTTTCTGAACAGCCTGGAGGGACTTGGAGACCTTTCCCCAAAGCTACACTAAAAATAGTTCTGAAAATATTTAGACCGAAAAAAGACTCTAGAGCTTTTTCTCACAACCAGTCTATGGGAGTCATCATTGTTTGCCTTCGATCTAATCAGTTGGACAATAAATAGTAAGAATTTGGACTAACTTTAATAGAACTATTTTTTCATATAATTATTTTTTCATTATTCTGAGATTTATTGTTCTTTTACTGTAAATTATCTGCTGTCATGTTTTGTAAGAAATTCACTGGAACAGAAGAAAAAAATCAAAACTTTTATATAAGCAGCTTAACCAGTTCTTACAGATGTCTTTTAGGATTGAATTCAGTTAGCTTGTAGGGCACACAAGCAGATCTAAAATAAACATGTTTCAGAATTTTTCTTCATGTTCAGACTGATCCTTCAACCTCAGTGAAAATTCTGGATGCATGAGAAACTCGCACTTGGTTCTCCCATGTATATTCTTTACAGGGATCTGTAATTAAAGAGGGAGGGAAGCAGCTTTACAGGCTTACTTTTGAAACCTACCATTACAACATTTAAGGGAGAACAGAGAGAATCCATGCCCGCAGGCAAAAAGTACAAACAAAACAAGGGTTATTTAATGGCTAGGGGTTTATTTCAGTTTCCTTCTAAAAGAGGAATCTTGCATTGTGGTGGTTGTGTGGGAAGGCAGCACCTGGTCATTAGATGTTACTGCAGGCTCTAGGCTGGTTTCCAAAATACACCTCAGCTGGGTAAAAAGTGCACGCCTGATTTATAGGCTGTAAACACAGCTGGAAAACAGGTAGCTTGGTTCTGATGATGTTCCTAACAGCAGAAGGTAAGACTCACCGGCTAACCCCTGACGTACTTGCGTAAGATACTATAATGACTTGTTGTACAACCCAAAAAAGGCCCAAGGACATTTCAAAAGAGTTTCATTTGCCCCAGAAAGGACACGGTAGCACGCTGACCTGAGGACCAGTACAACTCCAGCACTCCCACACACCAGAATGCCTGCCTGCTCAGGCATCACACCTGCTGCAGACCTGCGCCTCAAAAGCAAGATCTTGCAGCTGCCAAGTTCACTGTGATACTGCCTTAGATATGGCTGCTCCAAAGAGGTTGCATTTTGGGATGTGTCCTGTGGTGGACGATACCAGGAAGAAGTCTGTAAATCATAGGGATTTTTTTTCTTCCAAATATGATCACTCCTGTAGCTTCACCCGAGCGTTTAATATAATTAACCTAGACAGGACCATACAAGCAACAACACGGGATATTACTAGCACTGTAAAGCACATGTAGACCGACGCACGCCACAGATCACAGAAAAATATGCTGCTTAACATTTAGAACATCAAAAGATAATTAAAATAAAACCCAAGCACGGTGTCTATATAACTTGATCCATGCCTATTTAGTAGGCTGATTATGTACTTTCCCCTGGGGAATATTACTGGAAACAAGAAGTAGTTTAGCCATCAGTTCTCCCGAATTCTTTACCTCATTCAAAACAAGCATGGAAACAAGTAAAGGTATGTCCTGCTGACACCCTGGCCTCCAAAGGAACTAATTCCTACACGTCCTCTCGCTCTTCCAGTGCTGCCGTACTCCCTCCAGGTTTGTCTGTACCCCAGAGAATCCCCATTCCTGACAGCATCAGGCTTCCAAACCTACAGCTCTGATATGAGTGAGTTTATTATTCCCACAGCTGAAGGTGAGGATATCAAAGGGGGCCTTCTAAGATTAAGTCTTCATCAGAGTTCAGGCAGAAGGGGCAGGATTGTGAAGGATGCTCTTAGACCAAGTTTCCCCAGGAACAGCAAAACCGGTAACTTCAAAAGAAAATAAAGACAATTTTTTTCCAAGTTTTCATGTTTCAATATGAAAATTATATTAACAGAAGCATTTTCAAAAGGCTAGGGGAGCAAAGGGAACCGAACAAGGAGAAGCGGTAAGAATTACATAAAAGAAAGCAGATGATTAAAAAAATAGTCTATTAATAATTCCACTAACATTTTTTGATGCTGGCTTCCAGACCTTTCCCCAAAACAGCCTTGAACCTGACTAAAACTTGTACAGCTTCATGTTTGGAGCAGTCTTATTCAACACAACGGAAAAGACCCGATGAAAAAGAGAGATGCTGATCTACTTAAGTGGATTCAACCCACTCTGGGATGGTAAAGATGAAGACACCGTGAAGATCGATGCATACTCAGAATAACCGTGGAACGTAGGCACTAAATATAAATATATAGGATCCTTACACTGCTTTGCGCGATGGTGAAATTCAGTCTTTCAAAGGTGTAAATTTGCAATGATACAGAAGCAGATTTCCTCAATTCTCTAGAGATTCCTGGATACATCACAAGTGCAACTGGTTAGTGGCAACTTGTATAAACACGTTCTTTCTAACATCTGATGACAGATTTTGTAAATTGAATAAGCATTTCAAAGATAGCAAGGGGGGAGGGTGGATTTTTCTTTTAGAGAAGTATCTACTGACTACAACAGGGACTTCGCATACTGCATGGCACAAACCACATTACATAAGACAACACAGCTTTACAGCAATTACCAGCATATGAGTTGCTTCTTAAAATAGAAAACACAGAAAGGCTTACTTTAAGTAAAGCTGGAATTGCTCACCCAAAATCTTTCAATTTAGGAAAAATGGGGCACAATTGTAACAGCATGGACTTGGTCAGCATACAGCTTTCTAAACAAGCTGTTAATATATTTATCGAGATTGCCTTATGATTGATTATTAATTATTTCCTACGTGACTGAATCAATATTCAAAGTCTAAACTTAAAGCCCCTTGTTAATTATGCAGGAAGATGAATGATCTTATAGGTTAACTGGTCAAAACCAGTTGCACCATCTGTCAGAGATTAATTACAAAAAGATTTATAAGCACAAATGAATTTGCCACATTTACTAAAGAAAAATGACTTGGCTGATGAAAATTATTTTCTAATGTATATAAATAATAAATACGAGTGTAACCTCTTGAACTAGACATGACGCTTCAATTCAAAATAAGGGAAGAGACAGAAGTGTGACTTCAGAGCTCTGGTCGATCTTCACGTATGCCACGTCAGGAAAATGTACTAAAGAAAATTCTTCTTGAAACTGTTTAACTTGCCTTTTATTTTCTTAGTTAAGTCGACAATTCTTCCAAGTCCTTTTCACAAGGTTCTTTCTAACTACTCGGACAATTTTAAATCCAGCAGTAACTGATCAGTCAATAGATATTCACACGTGTACAGAAAGAAAATGATTGTTAGCTTTTAAAAAAGAAATTGGAGGAACCATTCCGAGAGACAGAGTGCTAAACATAAAATTTGGCCCGGACTCTCTAAAAAAGAAAAAATGCAGGTACCATTCAGAAACCAAGGATGGACATTTGCACTGAAGCACATGTTAAGACAATCAGGCTGTTCTTTCTAAAACAGGATTGGAAATTTTGCTTTACCTTTTTTGATGTAGCTATTAATTATTACTTATAATCTGTATCGCATTAGCCCCTAGCAGATTTGTCTGCTTTTACACAGAAGTGTTTAGATCAGTTCAGTGATAAAGATTTTTCTAACAATCACATGAAGAATCTTAAATTATGTTCTCAGTTTCATACAAATTCATCTTCTGACTTCTAATTTTCCAGTGGCTTAATCTTAGGGCATTTACTTTACAGAATAAAGTATTCTGAAATCTTATATTCCACACTGCTTTAAAGACTTGACAAAAACCCACCACCCTGTTTGTGTTCCATTTTCTTCAGAACATGCAGTTCAAGTTGTAGATTGTGTTGAAAGGCTGCTAGGGCAACAGCTTGGGAGGTGCATCGGCGCTGACTGCTCTAGGTGCTTCGAGGAGCTGAACTACAAGTAGGTAATAAATGTGGCTAGGAACAGATACTGCAGAAGATGTGTTGGTGAGGCCACCACACTTGACTCCCACTGCAGACCTGAGCATTGAACATGGATGGGTCTCCCAAGCCCCAGCAGGTTGAAGGACCATCAGGGTTACTCTTGGAGCAATAGGGGACATCGTTTCTTTAAAAATATTGAAAAAAAAAAAATAAAATTAAAGTTGCCTTTTCCAAACTATTTGCTGTCATGATCCACTTCTCTTTGTTGCATCTTCTGGACCGCAGTACTGACAGGCTGCAAATAGTTATGCTTAATGTCAGTGCCGCAAGAGCTGTCGCACGGCTCTGCAAAGCGCAAACTGCCGATCCACGATGTCCTCTTTAATTAGCCTTGCTGCTGGTGTTCAGCAGCCGTAAGATGAGCGGCGTCAACAGAAAAAGCAGGGCCAACATTTGTGTTGAATTAATTGAAAATGTCTCCCAGTTACTGTGGAATAACATTTACAAAACACTTCAAGGCTTTTCAACAGGAATTTTTTTTTTTTTATTCCCATCTGTAGCCTCACTTAAGCAATTCACCTCCTCTGGTTTTTATATAATGGACAGCAAATTTGGGCTGCAGCAACAATAGGTCTCTGATACAAGTTCCCAAGCAGCTGGAATTTGGCCGTAAGAAAGAGTGAAAACAAGGATCGCTCTGTACGCATGCACACAGACAGTGGGATGGTCAGAAAGCACGAGAGCCAGAGGTAGGCTCAAGTGGGAAGAATAGAAATAAATTGTAAGAAGAAATAAAGAAATAAAGAAGAATAGAATGTAAGAAGGGAAGCAAAGGGAACACAAGGCTCTTTTGTAGGAAGGGAAAGGAAAGGAGTTTGGTTTGGTCATGTAAGAATGAATTTTTTATGCACTCTGAGGCAAACATTAATGGTGAAACCTGTAACAGGCAAACCTGGCCAGCTGAGGCAGCATGAAAGAGAAGATGCAATCCTTTCTTGTTGTCCTCGGAGGAACCACACTGCTCTCAGCCTCAGTGACCATTTACAGCAGTATTGGTAATAAAGTATAAATTGTCATCCTGTCAGCCACGCTGCCGGTGCTGGAGTTAATGAAAGCCTAAACAACAGGAGGACCCTAAGTGATGTTAACGAGAACACGTTTGCTCTCTCTTGCAAAGAGGTGATGTTCATTACCGCTCTTGATCTGGGGGGTGGACTTGGAGAACGCTGTGCATTAGCAAGCATGAGAACAGATGGGCGAGAAGAGAAAAAGAAATTGTTTCTGGCTGCCTACATTTTATACTGGCTCTGTCCTCAGCACAGTTTAGGGCAACTTCAGGGGTTGTAATACAGTGAAGAATCTGACCTTTTCTTTTTTCCAAGTGCAGAAAAAAATTAGAAACAGGGCTCCACTTCACACGAACAAGAGAATTTGCTCTTTTCCTTCTGCCCACTTATTTTAGGCAGCAATCTGCTCTATTGCAATTTTAATAGTAATCAAACACCACCATATTTTTTTTTTCCCCCTGAGAAACAGAACTGATGAAGTCTGGCTCCTGATCCATCTGTATCCTCTGGCCCTTGTCCCTCTGTTTCTACTATTTCCATACCCTTCAGCTCTCTCCTAACCCTTCCACCAGACTGAAACCAGTCTGAAGCTGCCTGTGGACTGGCCAGGCTGTGAATTATCTCTTCCTCAGCAGCAGCACTGATGGACATCTACCCTATTGCAAATTTTGAAATTAAACTAAAAAAGATACTTAATAGTTTCTAACTAGGTTGCAATTGGCCCCCATTCAAAATTTATGAAGGGACTGGACGAAACTTGCAGACAAGCTGCACCATCATATAAGGTCTTATTTCCCGGAGAAATCTGCCTAAAAATACATATAACACATCAGATTCTTGTGCCAGTGTGGACCTTGGTTGCTGTTTCTCAACAAAAACAAAGCTAGATGGTGCAAAGAGAATCTGATCAAAATGTAAAGGCCATACACATGCTCAGCAGCAGTGATATTAAATCAAGAATGAATCCAAAGAGGACAACAGCAAGATCAACAGGGGGAAAAAAAAAGAAATCTAGTGGGCAGAGTACAAGATTTATCTTATCTCCTGCTTTCAAAACAGACTTGAAAAACTTCAGCAAAGAAGTCATATCTGACAGTACCTTAGAGTTAACAGAAATCTATTGGGTTTCTCCAACACTAACCACAACTCAAGACCTGGTTTAAATAGTTCATCAACAATCACTTTGATGAGTAGCACAGGTAAGTCCAAATCTTATCAGTAGGGTAGCAAGAAGGTCATTGGTAACTTTTGTACTGAGGTTTTAAACACTGATCAGTCTGTTCCTTCAGATCAGTTCCCGGTGGCCTTTAGGATGTAGAGTTTGACATACAGCTAATTAAAACTTATAACAGCCTTGAAAATATCTTGATAATCCATCGGGGAAAGAAAAAATAAAAAACACAAACACAAAAAAACAATCAAACCACACAACTTGGGTGTTTTTGCAGAAAACAAAAACAAGCTTAATTCAAGAACCAACCCAAATAAATCATTTACACAGTCCTCATTTGTCTGAGACGTAAAAATATTTAATGCATTATGTGTTTTGTTTATAAACTAGGGTCACATGTACACAGACTTAACTTTACATTTGTGAAGGTGGTAATTTAAGAGGACTGCTTATTTGAATAAAGCTAAAGAGCTATTAAAAGTTTCATGCCTCGTGACTTACCTCATGCTTTATACTGCTCTGGAAGATGTTAAAAAGGCTTTGCCTTTTGTGCTAATCTTTAGTTATGAGATTCTGCCTTTAGTTGTATAACTACTACGCATGCACATTTACAGCAGGACTCTAGCGCACTTTTCCTGCCCACGGAGATCAGCTTAGACACATAACACAGAACTGGAATAGCACCATTGTAGATGTGAACATCAATAATTTCTTATTAAAACTCTGTTCCCTCTGTCATAATTAAGACTTCTTTGTGCTACCATCAATAATCCATCACAGAAATCCAAGATATGTGTGTTCATCCTGAAAGTGCCAATACCCACTTCTCATCCAGCTTTACCCCCACCACAAGCTCCAGGACTCTCCTTAGAAGAGCTCTGACCACCATACTCCCTTTGTAAGACTACGAACATACACAGTAGTCTTAGAGGAAGGTGTTGCTACAAACGTATTACTGCTAAGTGGAATTCCGCCTTCTTCCTGACAAATAATCAAAACGTGTTCAGAGTTACTCCACTACAATCACAATAAATACCAGTGGTCCAACCAATATAAGAGTTTTCTCCAGACATTTTTCTCAATAAAACCCAGCAAAAACCCCATGCTGTATAATGAGAAGCAGTAAGAAACAAAAATAAAAGAATATTTAAAAAAAAAATCTCATGTTTACTCTATAGTCCAGCTAATGACTATAGCCAATTCAAAATGTCTCATAAAAACTAATGATAAGTTTATAAAAAATAAACTGTGGTTGCCACCATTCTAGTTGGTGCGTCCTTTGAAATAATGCTAAATAGGTAGAGCTGCATTACCAACTGGTAGTGAGGGCAGGAGCAGGGTACAATCTGCAGGAGTCTTATGTAGGACCACACATCTACATCGTATCTTTACGATCAGTAAAGTTTGCACCAGTTGCCAGTCTAGCGCAAGCCATGCACATGCAGAGGGCTAACTGCTGAAGGACCTAGCAGCCACATGGCAAGCGAGGCACTCCAGATCGTGCCCTGGCACAGAACTTCAACTTCAGTTTGACCACAAGGAAGACAGCTTCAAGCATACCAGTGGTGTGCTGAAATGCATGCCACAACACAAATTCAGACCAAAAAGAACAATAAATCAGTAGAGTGAGCAACACTCAGTGAAAGCTAGATAAATAAGCAAAAAATAATCCTGCTAACATCTTGGGCTCTGTCGAAAATGGGCAGGACTGTCAATTGCTGCTAAAATCAGTTACATTATAGAACAACCCAACCCAAAATTAACCAAAGAAGTCAGGCTAAAACGCTGAATACATGGACTTCCTGATATATGAAAAAAACACTAGTCCCCATGCAGAGACAGCAAATATTCTAAATGCAAGAGATCGACAGCCCTTGTTGTTCTTCTTTCTTTCTGCTGTCTTTCCAGGTTACAGTATCATGTTTTCATTCTCTCTGGTACCGCAAAAGGTTTAAATGTACCTACTGATGGGACCCCATGGAAAGTAATGGAAAGAATTGCTCCATCTGCTTTGTTAGAGGGAAAAAAAGGAAGCCCAAGTTTCCACCCTTTCAGAAAAGCTTTATCTTCTCTTCAACGTCATATGTTTGTAAAGACTCCTTTGAGAAACCTAAAAGTTTATGGAGTCCTTCAAGAAAAAAAAACAGTGGCTCTACTTTGCTGGGATTAGAGGCTTGACTTAAGAAAGGTAGGCATTTTGAAGCTGAACTGAGGGCATTTATCTTTCCCGTAAATAGGATGTGTATATACAAACACATCCCTCTTCTTCATTCTGTTCTGCTACTTCTAATTTAATAGAGAAAATTAAGCAGTAATTTCAGCCAGGTCCTGCTGTTCTATTCAAATCTATTTTCACCAGATTATCACTTCCAGCAGTGATAGAAATATTAATTATTTTTTTAAAGGGAGTGTTGTATTTAAATATTTCAAAACTATTGGTTTGTTTGTGTCAATGAGAAGGAAACATATTGACTCGAAGCTGCAGCTAATGCTGCCTTTTATAAATCTCCTGTCAGGTAAAGAATGGCTCTCCATAGATTCCAATATGATGTAGAGCTCTAAAGCAAACACTCCTATTGCCAAGAGGCTCAAAGGGAACTGCCACCGCAATATTGTGGGCTGAATAGCAGGATTTTAGTTTATCTTCCCCACCATAGAAGCTGAGCAAAAAGCAGAGATGGCTCAGAATGCTTCAAGTACAAATTTGATTGATTTACTGAAATGCCAAAACTTCTAGATAAGCAAAACTGCTATGCTGAAGTTTACAGGCAATTTTGTTAGATGACAGAACAGCGGAGACTGTGCGTTTGAAGCTGCTCTTACCAGCACTCGGACTCTTACTTCAATGCAGAATTGCACATATGTTTGCACATGTTGCATGGGAACATACAAGTTATACAGGGTCCTGGCTTCAGTGCCTGTGAAGTATGCAAGTCTGCTTTCAGCTACCCAGTGCTAAAACAATATAAGGACCACAGCTACAACAGAAAATGTAAATGTAAGTAAAAGATGCATTAGCATGATCTAAGCATTCCTAACCGCATAGTAGGAAAAGCAAAGAAATACATCAGCAACACATGATAACGTACCTAACAATCTCTTACTAGGATTTGTTCAGACTAAGTTCTGTGAGGTTTAGCCCTATTTGCACAAGTTCAGCAAGCACTTTGGGACCTACACATCGTAGCATGCTTCAATTTTTTTCAAATATTCTGACTTAAAAGTCATCAGGGCATCAAGTCTCTCAAGAACCAGCAGAAACGGGTTAGAGAAAGCACTGCCCTATGCCCAAGAACCGTCTCGTTGCTGGCAAAAAGATGTTCTTATAGGGTATATATGCAACCACACAGTCTGCAATAGTTCAGATTTCTGCCATCACCCTCAAGATATGATACTGCTAAGGTGCCCTGGCCACATATATTCTGCAAGATGTAGCGCTGCTTGTTACAGGGGAAAAATGCTCTTCTCACATGGTTTAAATCAAATCGGGTTTGAAGTGGTTTATTGATTTATTAATGGCACGTAATTAACCAGCAATCAGTGAACTATACATTCAGAATCACTATCAGCAACACAAGGGACAAACCACAGCACCAGACTATTTCAGAAGCTTAATAAACACATGCAAATGTGCAGCCACCTTTCTACAACTAAACCCTGACAAGCCCTTACCCTCACATGCAGAGATGTGTGGGCACACGCTCGCTCGGGTGAGCATGGCTCCCCGTCCCATGGGATCCCCAGATGACAATTTTAGGTTTTTCTGCCACACACAGTGGGTACAGACTCACATGCCCCATCCCAACAGCTGCTGCCATCCAGGCCGTTTTGCCCGGGATAAGCCACAAGAGGTACCTGTGCTAGTTTCTCTGCATTTCACAGGTTGAAGGGTTCAAGTTTTAAAGTTCTGACCTTAAATTCATCAGAAAAAGTTGTATCCTAGGATTTCAGACCACTGGGACTAGCAAAGCCTCCCTCTCCACCTACAGGGGGGTACAAAGCGGGGTTCCCCCGTGCCCCAAAACATGTAGGCTCCAGTCAGTGCTTCCTCTGGGAGAAAACATCTCCAGCCCCTCTCCACCAGATACTTTCCCCCATGTCTAAAATAGCCAAGTTCACAAAGCAGCATTTTTGGGGTCCAGCAATGTGAGCCTTCTCCAGACGCGCGTTTTCTTAAAATTCATGAGAACCATCTTAGTTTGCGATTGCGACTGGGAGGACAGGTAGGGCTGAAATTGGTCACAGGGCTCAGCAGTAACAAATATGCACACGCAGTATGACACCACAAGGTCAGTTCCCGAGCACACCATTTCAACACTAGAAGAAATAGAGCATCTTGACCTTATGAAGGGCTTGGTCAGGAAGGACATTGCTTTTGTAATAAGCAAGAGCACTGCAGCTGGAGTTACACCCCAGGCAGCCTCCCCATGGAGCACCATCTCCCAGGGACCCATCACAGAGATGTCCTACAGAGCTAAAGCCTGGAGCTGAGCTCCCACAGGAGCGTTAATACCAGGCACCTTTTCAGAGATAGCTGCATACCATTTTGCAAATCAAGCAGGAAATAGGATTCTGAAACCTTGCAATCGCTTTTAAAACGACGAGGCAGTAAACCTGCAGTTGTTCTTTGTGCAGATTTCCCCATGCTGTTGCTTTTACTCATACAAGCACCTGCAAAACTACTGCAAGTACACGCATCCCCTGCACATACTAGTTACCATGAAAATACCTGCAATCTAGCAAGCGATTTTTTTAATGGAGTTTATTCACAGTGAACTAATGGATTCGACAAACAAATTTCTGTTCATAGCTCTCCAGAAGCAACTGTTTTGATTACAAATTAAAGTAATTTGGTCACTTTCTATTCCCTAAGTTCCTTCCCTATGCAAATCTTCAAAATACATTTTTTAAATACATCTTACCAGTCTGGTGACTGCTTCTATTTCCTGTGCCAAAAACCCACAGGAAGCAAAGGAATAGTAATTAAAATATATACTTGTCTGAATTTTTAATTAACAACATGCTCTGTTTGTTCTCTTTGTTTTGTTGAGAAATACTTCAAGGACATTCATTAAAAGGTTCAACGAATTTTGTAGCAGATATATTACACACATCTGCCATTTCCTGAGGATATACCTCCTACCAGTCATACAGAATCCTGATCTCTGGTTTATGTGCCACCAACCATCTCGCTTGCTGTTGAGCAGGCTGACACGGAGATAGGACTGATGTCCAATTTAAGTTGCAGAAAGTCAGAAATCCCCAGGAACTAAGGAGTTTCCATCCAGAAAATCTCTATACCATCTCAGCTCAAAGTATAACACAGCAAAACAGACCCAGAAATCAAACAAGGCTTAGGTTTTAAAGCAGCATCACGTTTTAAAAAGGGCATGCCACTCAAGTAATAAGCTGGTTTCTGGTTAAAGTTCTCAGAAGAATATCTGCTCAGCTGCTGGACACTTTCTGAAGAAGATTAAAATAAACCTTCATCCTCCGCTACAGGCTCTGGTTACCAGTTTCTGATTTATTATCCATTTATTTGGAGCAGAGGAATTGCCTCTGGTCTTCTTACTCTCATCCCAGCTGCCTACCCTCTCTATATACGTGGATGGCAGAAATGGCTCCATGTTCTTTCAGATGGGGCAATCTTTTTAACCTTGATGGGTTTAAGTGACAGGAGGGAAGCACTGCTGCAGCAGAGAACAGTTTCTTTCTTGCCTTTATTGCTTTCCAGGACTGTAAATCTACCAGCGTCTAACCTAGTTTTCCCAACTTCTGGTTCACAAAAACCTCGTATTCGGTTTCAGATCACAATTTGACGTGGCAAAAGGAAGCACACGCTACTCCAGACAAGCAATCCTGCTTATTATCTACACAAACAAAAATATGGTTTTAAATTAAGTTTCGTTTCATGTGGGCAGAGCTGTACACGGCAATATAACCTGTTCTTGCATCCACAGCGCAAAAATGTTTCGTTCTTTGAAGTGGAGCAAATAACAGTAAAATATTTCAATCAAGGGTTTTTTGAAAGCAGAAAATAAATGTTATAAAATAGACGAAATCTCCAAAAGCCTGCAGCCCTAAAACACCAGAGAGCTTTCAGCCGAAGATTTGCAGGGAAGCAGCTCTGGCATCAGCAGTAGCAAGGAATGGGAAGGGTGGAGAGTTTGTCCTCCGTGTTTGTTATCTACCTTTGTAGATGTGCCTCTTCATTAAAAATGCATTTAGGCTTGTGCTCCTTGTTACACAGCACAAGAACAGAACTGTACTTAATTTCCCTGAAGTGAGAGACACCTTCCTGAGAAAAACCTGTTCCCAACAGCACTGCAACAGCACATGCATCACAAGAGGAGAAATGGGAAGCATGCTGCCATTTTGCAGAGCTACAGGAATTTCTGGTAGCCCCAACTATCCATCAAGTGCCCTCTCCCCCCATCCCCATCATAATGGTCGAAGGGAAGCAGGGAAGGTGGCACCTGGGCCAGAGGTGGGTGGTGGTCAAGTTCAGGATTCCAACCAGAGCTGCAGAGGACAGCAATGGAGCTGAAGGTGTCCATGCAAGGATCTCCCATTCCTAC
>NW_009258788.1:294168-297570 GCF_000687185.1 Egretta garzetta
AGAGCTGGAAGAGCAGTGCCATGGGACCGCAGCATCGCAGGCTTCGCTCCTGGGCTTGGCAGCAGCGGGGTAAGAGCACAGAGGCTCCCTCACCGTTGGAGGTACCAACACAACACAACCATGCACTGAAGCATCCTTCACAGCAGCCAAGCAGAAGTTACCCTTAGCATCTGGAGGTGGGCTTGCCAGATGCATCTGGGATTTCACTATCAAGTGGTAATAAGCAGCAAGCGAAGCTAATCAGGTAGGTGGGAAAACGGAATGTCAAAAGGCACAACACAGCCTTTTCTGCATGGGATAACACAAGCATCATGCTGTGACCAAATTAATGATCTGTATCCATTCACAGTCCAGGAGTGAATTCCCACCTGCCTGCAAAATGCCATGTCAGCATGCCCAAAGTGCCCGCAAGCCACTAGGCATCCGACCCAGAGCAACCACAGACATACAGGGGAAAGGAGAAGGTGTTACCTGCTGTTGCCAATACAGTGCTGCTTTATTGCTCTTAATTCCACGTGCTTTTCCCTCTGCAAGAACATTTTGTTTGCCTTCCCACAGCATCAATACTCATGAGAAAAGAATATTTGCTTAGAGTTTTAGGGGATTAACAGCATGAACAAGGTCTCCAGGCAGACGCCAATCAGAGGAGCTTTGAGATGAGCCCTGGAGGTATCTGAACCTTACTATTGCTTCCAACACCATCCAATGGGAATTTTAGTGGCATGACAGACTGCTTACTGTCCCAACAGCCTGAACTCATTTGAGAATAATACTTCTCCTTATACTTGAATGTGTGTGCTTTGTATTTTCACTTGCGTCCACTGTAAAAATTTTAGATGCTAGTTACCAACAACTGGTCAATATTTCACTTGAGGAAATACTATATTCATTTGTAAAATAGTTCTGCCTTGCATACTGGACTGAGATCCTGAGAAAAACTGCAATGCATTGAAGCAAGATGCTAAGTCCTGTAATGAAGTACATTTTTCGAAACCTTAGGTCACATGCTATCAATAAGCATTGCCATTTAGCTAAAGATGCCATTTCTCTGAAAGTTAGATAAAATGTGATCAACAAGATCACTGCGGCAATATTATCCCTTGTGCTGATGAAATGAGAAAGTTTATTTTAAAGGTGAGTTGTAAATAGAAAACCAATTATTAAGCAGAGAAACCAAATTTTGCCTTTTTGGGCTAATATAACCCTGCAGCCATCAACATACAGTGCAAGCTTGATGAATGAACAATGCCATACAAGTCAAGATGTAATAAATATTACTAATACAGTGTCACAGAAATTGGATTGCTTCACTCCCCTCTTGTTCCTGACTCACAAACTGCCAGCAAATCTCTAGATCGCTTCTGTTTAAGTTATGAAGGTATCCAAGGAACCAATAAAACCCTGCATACAGCACTACTGATATTTCATTGGATGGTGGGGGACAGCATCCAAAGTTCAAGCCCTGCATCATAAAAGTGGTCAGGAAGGGGAAAACCAGCTTCAGTTAGGTGCGATCATCTGGGAGGCACAACCATAAGATGACATGCAGGCAGACATCTATTCGGAAAAACAAAACAAGAACAAAAATCAGCTCTTGTCGCCAGAGAGAGGGGCATGGTGTGCCCTAACAGGGTTGTAGCCACACAAAGCATTTGAAACCATCTCCCATGTGGCCCTGACACAACAGCGACTACAGGGGTATGCTTTTCCTCTACTGCTTAGATAGTGCCCAGCACAATCGCCACAGCGGGCTCCATTGCTAAGCCAGTTTAGTCCTGGTAATCAGCAGTAGATCATTTTCCATAGTAGAGTTACATAGTAAGAACTTGGCTTGAAACTACTCTAACACCAGTTAGTTAATAATTGGTGCATAAGCCAATATTTTGAAACCTGGGTTGCAAAGCTGCACAAATAAGTTATTACAAGAGAATGCTATGTGATATTATTACCTGAAAACATGAATTGTGGGGCACCACCATATATCACCAAGTGAAAGGAGCTGCAGCACAAGGACCAGACCAAGTGGCCAGGCAGCCCTCAGTCAAGTGAATAAGCAGCATCCTTAGGAAAACAAGAGAGTAAGGTAGGCTCACCAGGCAGTCCGCTAAAGCAGAGCAACATCACTTGCAATGAATTACACATCTGAAGACACTGCATGCTATTAAACATCTGCCTGACACATACTCTGCAGGCGGTCCAAAGTCTATGGGAAATTTTCTGTGACTTCAGTACAATCTGCACCTAATTCTTACTGTGTTTAAAAGTATCCTTTTGTCCTTTCAATTCAACCTTGGAGTAGACCTGGAGTAGAAAGAAAGAGGTCTTATTTAAGGCTTGAGTTAAATCACAAGAAAACTAGATACCCAGGAAGAAGGCGTCTTCCGAAGAAGGGAAAATACATTGAAACAGAGAACCACACAGCATTTTTACATAGCTCTGTAAACCAGACCTTGATCCCATTCCAAAGCTTCTAGATTCTTCTGGAATTTGAGTGAATAAACAATTACAGCAGCTGCCAAAGCCTTCAATAAATCACAGCACTCCATCCATCGTAACAAATGTAGTCCATCAGTTAAAACTGACATGAGACATACAAAAGGCACAAGGATAAACCATCACTCCAAGAAATAAATTTTAATCCCTCTTCCTATTCAAACAGGGGGAAGGAAGGTTAGGTACAAGAAGTCCCATAAATTAAACATGGGAGGGTGGGGAAGGGAACAAAATCACTGCATTCCTGGCCTCGAAAGCTAAAGGCAGCACTATGATTAAATAATTAAACTGTCTCACCTTGTGCAGTCAAGCTAAATTTCAACAGGAGCAATTAATCTTCATGTGGTCTTTTATACCCTGCCCTATCTGTACATTCAGCCAAAGTAAAACATTTCCTCATGTTGCCTCTTTCTTTCCAAAAGGTATAAATATATGAGGAAAGAATAACTTCTCATTTAAATTAAATCAATGCCATTTACAAGGTTGCTATTCAAACATAAAGGCTTGTCCTTGTGAGACTTTTCACACACATTTGTAGTGCTTAATGTGGGATAAGAAATAGTTCGCTCTTCCTGAAAAACCATTGAAAATTTCAAAATATTTCCTATACCACATCAGGACAAGTCTTAACCTCTGGAATTTTTTTTCCATAAGCAAACAAAAAGCAGGCACGAAGCAGGCAACCATCAACAGTTCAGAGCTTCAGGTCTCACCGGTTATGTGGGATACCAGACCCAAGTTCCCATGCTGAATTGTGTCCTTCATCTCAGCCAAGATATCTTCTTTCTTACTCATACGTTATTCCTAGCCTAAAAACTTGTCCCAGTCTAATACATTCTGAAGAAAGCCTTTCTAGACAGGCTTTTCTAGACTTAGTCTAAAAAATTGAGGGGAAATGGACTCAAAAAT
>NW_009258788.1:297730-347002 GCF_000687185.1 Egretta garzetta
GGGGGGGGAAAGTGTTCTGCCAAGTTCCTGCCTGACTCTGGTTAAGCTACAGGGTGGTGGACAGCATAGAGACAGACCACCTCAAATCCCCAAGGCTTGTTCCACTGCTATTCCCACAGCACCAGCAAGTCCTTCATTGCACTCAAACACTCTCAAGCATTAGGCAAACAAGACAACATCGACATGAAATGGCCTGAGCCAAACCATGGGTTCAAAACACACGTAACTAAGGGAAGTACATCACATGGGAAGGGGACTGTATTGAACGTCAGCTACAATACCAAGGCAAACTTTATGCAAATTAGCTTTGAGCATCAGCATTTGGACTTGATTCTGGATTACAAACACTTTGACCACCTCTTTGTGAAGAGCTGCAGCTTCATGTCACATAAGCCTGCTTACAGAAAGTCTTAGAACACCTTTTGGACCATCGATGGTACTAACAAAGTGAATGAGGAAGAAGCTGTAGGAGAAGGTTGCACACATATTGTACCAGCCAGCAGCAGCCTGCTGGAATGCAGGGCAGACCACTTCAAGCTACCACACTCTCACCTATCTAACCTGGCATTGAAGCTGCATGTATCTTCAGCCAGGGAAAGTAAACAATTCAGATTTGAAGGAGGTGAGGTCAATTAAGAGTGGTAGCAACAGAAAAGATGAGAGGAAAGAAACAGAAGGAAAGAACCTCCTCCTCCCTGCAGCCTTGAACCACTGCTTACACAGCTCTTATCAGGCACAGCTGGACTTACAGGGTTCTTAGGCTGCTTGTTCAAGAGGCAACTCACAGGCAAAGCATGCTTCCAAATTAGTCTTTTAGCAGTTGTTTTAAATGAATACTCCAGGTGATTGTCTAGAAACAGAAGAGATGAGATGGATAAGCAAGGAATAACAGGAGGTCATGGGGAAGAAGGGGAAAAATAACAGTTTTCCATTTCAGGAGGTTATTAACTGTCCAATATAGCATATCCTGGCATATCTTAATGCTTTAGTACTATACTTTACGCACTCTGACAGAGAACACATAATGTAAAAAAAAAAAAAAAAAACCACCAAAAAAAAACCCACCAAAAAAACCCACCAAATGTTTTTGGACCTGTACCAAACATCTCGTGGCCAAAACACCACATTTTTTCTCCCCACCCTCCCGCCCCCCATCATGGACAGTATTCTGGGTTGGTGTTTCTTTTGCTTTTTTCCTTGGGTTTTTCCGCTCTCATTCATTTTGCCCCTGTACCCATGTCTCCTACATATTTTTTTTTTATTATTTTATTTTATTCACTTTTTTCATTTTTTCCATTAATGAAGGAGTAAAGAGTAAGCCTCCTCTCATTCAAAGTGCAATGCTGCCCTCCAGAGCTGTCAGGAAGAAAATTACTTCAGGAAGCATGAAACCTTCTCAGAGTAAACTGCAGCCGTTCAGATGAGATTGCTGAACCTAGTCTCATATTTGTTCTCTGGATTGAAAGCCAGTCTGCACGGACATGTTATCTGGCTTAGCCTGGTTTACTGACAGTCATTTTGCCAGCTCATCCACATATGCAATCTGTGCGCCGACTGCAAAGCAAACAAGGGACTTCTCTCCTGTGTAAGACTGTGGAAAAATTCCAACTAATAAATTAAGTCATCGTTTCTTAAAGTCACTCAAAATAGGGAATGGTCTTACAACTTTTCAGTTGGAAGGCTCATTCGGAAGATATTTACTGAGAAACCAAGCTCCAGAAGAATCAGTGTTTGGGTCTGACAGGAGTTCAGCTACCAAAAAAAAAAAGTATTTGATTTTAGATTGTTGTTTAATCTTAGTCCTGGGAATAGATGTTCCAGCTGACACTCCTGAGAATGATGGTGCTGGTGCTGTATCACAGCATATCAGGCATCTGCTTTCTACAAGGGAAAAATTTTAGCTATAATTGGAGAATAAAATTACTCCAATGATTTATAATGAAAAAAATGCACGACTGGAACAATATTGTTAAAGTTCTGCCTGGAAGAATCGCCTTGTTTATCACCTGCAAAACCATAATGTACAACTTGCAAAGAGCTTTCATTTTCTGTAACACCAGGTTCCAAGTCAGCAATTTTCAATAACTTAAAAAAATGCATCACCACAAAAAGCAGACCTCCCTCCTCTTTTCATTAATATCACTTCCTAATGGTTTCTAGAAGGTAAAAAGCAACAGCAACAACAAATAACATGATTTCCAAACTGTTTTCCCTCACCTCTGAAGTCTGATGAAAAAAGTCTAGAGAAGACCTTGGAAGTTACGTGGATTTCAACCCCCTGCAGAAAAGCCTGAGCGTGACTGTATGCAGCCATTATGTCTTAGGAGGCTGCATCAAAATTCAATGTTGGGATTGATCTGAACTTTTGCAAAGCTCAGGACTACTCCTGTGCAGGAAGATAAGAGGAAAGCAAGGGGAGGGGCTGGTTCAGGGTTACCACGTGGGGAAAGAAAAGAAGAAAACAAACCCTAAAAATTTCATACAGCTGGTTCATATTTATTTTCTGTTCTGACCGAATAGGGTAAACTAGCTGCCTTCCTCCTCGCGACACCACCAACCCCAGAGCTCGCTGTTTAGCTCTCGTCAACGTGCAGATGTTCTTAACTCATTCACACTCAAGCTGTGATGGGTCAGACCCTCGCTGGTATAGATCAGCTCACTTCGACAGCAGCATGCCAGGTTATGGCAGATGGGGAATATGGCCCCGTTTATTTTGCCAAAGCAAGCTGCAGTACCGAGCAAGCAGAGCTCCCTAATGTTTTGGACTAAGTTCATCTAGGCCATTTTTGCCATTCCCAGCAAAAGCCTTCAACCCTTTCAATCATACAGAGAGGCCAGAGAGGCAGGCAGGAAGCCTCAGAGGTCAAACGTCACGACACAAGGATACTGTATCACAACACAGAGATCCTAAGGGGCGATTTGAGCTTCCCTGAAGCAGACACCCTAGAAAGAAACCCAAGACCAGATTTACAGGTTGAGCCCAGTGTAAGTATTTAATGACTCACACGTTTACTGCGGAGTTTAAATGCTGAGCAGGGCAAGCAAGAAGCCTGGCAAGTGCCACAGCTCACCAGCCACAGGAAGAGGAGGAAAGACCTTCCTCCACCCAGCAGCACATCAGTGGGCTGAGCACAGCACTGGGAGCAGTGCCCTTCCAATTGCTGCACTACCTGGTGACCCAGGGTTAATTGCTCTGCATTTTGCAGCTCCATTTTCCAGTCTTCAAAACCTACAAAAAATGCTTATTAATACTTACACAGCCTCTGCAATGTGCCAAGATGATCTCTGAAAGAAAACCATTAAATAAGCAGTCCTGGAAGACAAACGGAAAGAACAGCAGGATGTGTCTTGATTGTTGATTGTCTATTGAAGAACTCAAAGTTTCTGCTAAATTTTAATTCAGATACCAATTTGCCAAGATCTAAGGGTTTCCTACATGATAATTTACCTCCCTCGTGCCATTCAGCCGCTTGCCCCTCACATCATAGCCTAGGTATTTCATCCAGTGCATCTGGATGCTTTTCAGGTGCTATAACCAATTACGATCTAGAAATACATGCAATCAACTTTAATACAGAGATTTTAATTAATGTTACAGGAATATATCTTACCCACAGCTTTGGGCAATGGGACAAAGCTGATGGCTTTGTATCTTTTTGTAACTAACACGAAAGTTTGGACACCACCATTTTTTCCCCATCGCACTTTTTTCCATTTTTACTGAATTTAATTTTTTTTTGGTTAGTGCAATTTTCTCTCTCTCTCGCCCCATTTCAGGCATTTCTGTTAGCTATAAAACCTTAAAAGAAATACCGTGTGGCTAAATATGCTCGCTGTAAAACCACAAATCATGAACATACACCAAGGGTATCATATTTAGTGTAGAGGGACAAGAATTCAATTAAAGTATTTGCCATATTCCAACCTAGACTCCACTGAGAACAACAGTTGGAGTTGAAAAATAGATGACAGCTTTTTTAATTATTATTATCTGTTTTAAAGTCCAATTTTCCAGATTGTCTCCAGATGGTGGAATTTTAAAGCCAATTTACCTATTCCCTTCACTGAGAGTTTTGCAGTGGTTTTCTTCAGAAAGTTCTAGTATTTATAAAATTATAAACTGCTTCCAGTAGGAATAATCCCGTCAAAAGAAATGCTTGTTTATTTAAATTGGTATTATGTTAGGTAATTACAGTCCAATCTTGTAACCCTCTTGGCATTAATAGATTCTGAAGTGTTGTTAGCAGCGCTTGGTCCTCATCCAGTTCTCCTCGTGGCTCTTCATTTCACATAAAATATTAGCAGTGATTTTGTTGGCCCGATATATAAGGATTTTTTTCTTAATTAAACAAAATAAATGCCACGTTTCCATACAAAGTTTCAATAGTATCCTAAACCCATCTAGAAAAGGAATATCTGTGCAAAAAGCCCATATTTAAGAAAATAAGTTGCTCTGGCAACTCTTTAAAAAAACATCTCTTTTTACAAGACACATCCAGCTTCCCAAGAGCACATCGAGTTGCACCTTGTGGTCCCTCAGCTGATGCTTTGGTGTGTTCCCCAGATCATAATCAAAGTACAAACAGGTGAAGAGCTGGGGATCTACAGTTATAAAATCTAAATCATTGGGAGGATGACACAGCAACTGAATAGCAAGACACCTATGGGTACAGAGTTTCCTCTTCCTTAGCAGCATGACACAGGTGACTCTCACCGATCCTTAGGCAAATGGATACCCCCCACAGCTCTCTAAAACCCAAAATGCCCAAAGCTCCAGAATCAACAGTTGCACCACAGCTTTCTGGAGATTTCAAGAGCATACAGGCACCAGTGCCGTATGTGACTAGGAAGAAACAAGGATATTCTTTCAGGGGATATTTACAGGGAGCGAGCAATTGAAGCTGCAGATCTATACGAGCAATAACTAATGGGATCAGAAGATCCCGGGACCACCAGGGCTGGAAGGTGTGGCCAGATGTCCCTGGTCCCAGCCATGCCACAAGCAGGGCTCACCTCAAAGGCGGGTCTGGTCATTGAGCACTGCAACCAGCCAGGCTCTGACCACCTCCAAGGACAGAGGTCACCCAAGCTCCTGGACCAGCCCGTGACACCACCTGAGGCACCTTGGCAGGGGTAAGGATTTCTTCTTTGTGTCCAGTCACAACCTCCCTTGTTGCAGCATGTGACCCACTGCCTCTCGTCCTTCTGCTCTACATCCCAAGAGCAAGCCTGGCCCCCCCCTTGCCAATAAACCCCCGTCAAGTAGTGGAGGACCGCAGTGGGATCCCCCCAGGGTTTTGGGCCAAGCACATAGAATCACAAAATCATTTAGGTTGGAAAAGACCTTTCAGATCATCAAGTCCAACCGTTAACATAACCCTGCCATCCCACCACTAAACCATGTCCCTAAACACCTCATCTGCCTAGCTTTTAAATACCTCCAGGGATGCGGACTCGACCACTTCCCTGGGCAGCCCATTCCAATGCTTGACAACCCTTTCCGTGAAGAAGTTTTTCCAACCGAAACCTCCCCTGGCACGATTTGAAGCCATTTCTCCTCATCTATCACCCATTATGAGGGAGAAGAGACTGACCCCCACCTCCCTCCCCCCTCCTGTCAGGCAGTTGTAGGGGGGGGGGGGATAAGGTCTGCCTTCAGCCTCCTCTTCTCCAGGCTAAACACCCCCAGTTCCCTCAGCTGCTCCCTATCAGCCTTGTGCTCCAGACCCCTCACCAGCTTCCTTGCTCTCCTCTGGACATGCTCCAGCAACTCAATGTCTTTCCTATAGTGAGGGGCCCAAAACTGTTGGATCCCACAGCCCAGGAGCAGCACCAGGGCCACAGCTCACACGGTAAGCACATACTGCAGCCAGAAATAAAGCATGGAGGCAGGAGAGATGGTGACAACAGCCTTGCACTGATGGTTCACATTTATCCGGAGTTATGATGCTCATCTCTTGTAGCAGAGCAGCAATAGCAGACAACTGGTATCTCCAGAAATAATGCTGGTAAGCATACCTGAAGGACCACCATGCCCATGCAGGAGAAGTTACCGAGGACTAAAATAGCACAAGACAAGGACAATTAGACACCCTCACAATGATTAGAAGTGATGAATGTGATAGGAGGTAATGAAGTGGAGTTAACTATTAACAAATTTCTCCTTCCTTCTCAAAGCCTTAGTAAACCATCGGCGGCTGGAGTGGGTGACAGTTTGCCTTTGCAAGGCATGACAAACACAGAACGAGAAAGACAACATAAAAGAGCAGAGGTGGCAGCCTGAAATGATGTGGGATCAGCGCATGTTATAAAGCATAAAGCTTTGTATTGCCAAGGTTTCAAGATTCAGCATCTCTGGCATCCATAAATTAGAGCAACGCGCACCATCAGAAGCCAAGCAAAGTTGTGAGTGGCAAAACAAAGCGTGGCCCCAACAGGAGCAGCGTGACAGGCAGCAGCGAAGGGGTTCCTTTTCACCCAGGCATTTCCTGCTGGAGAAATAAAACACAACCAAACACCCTGGCTTAGCAAGGCACCGCCTCATCCTGTCCCTGATAAAACCCTACCAAGGCACAAACACAGCCTCTTGATTAGAAATACACAAAAATGTTTTTGAGAATTAGTGCAGCCTATTTGGACACCTTCTTGTCTAAGGAAACTTTTCTTTACAACACTTTAATTTTGCTCTGCCAGGGTTGATGCTCAAGCTGAAGCAAGTCTGTAAGGATGGGCACAGGGAAGAAAATGGGGCTGGGTGAGAGAGAACACGAAATGAATAGGAGGCCATACTACAAACAAATCATCCATCTTTTTGGCTCTGCTCTGCCAGCAGCAATAATGCAATGCAAAAGCCTTATGTCCTGTACAACCTGCCAAGTACAAAATCAGCACAGCACATCCTCTCTGTCACCGAGATGCAGGAAGAGATAAATTTCTTGAATCTATCTGAACAATAAGTAGATGATGCAGTGTCAATCCCATTAGGAATAAGAGAAAGAAATCATTCAGAGTCATCTCTCACGAGCTGCCAAAGCCAAACAGGAAGGGGGGAGTATTACTTTTTTTTCTCTTTAAGAATAAAGCGCATTCTTCATGAACATAATAGAAAGAAAACTAAAATTAAAAAAAAAGTCTTATAGTGAAGGCCTGTTGATCATTAGTAACCTGAGGCCAACCCAAATCTGCTGGCCTCGGAACAGAAATGGTTTAGCAGATCCTTTCCCTGGCTTGAGCTGAGCGTGTGACAGCAGGGTTTGAGACAAACAGCCCAGGTTGCCTCTGTGGAAGAGGAGAGACGCTAACTCAGAGGCAGAAGGCCAGCACGGAGACTTTAGAACATTATAGCAACAGAAAAACAGATTAGAAGAAAAACCCATGAGCTTGTCTGTCCCCTGAGAGCATAAAAGGAAATATTCCATACCACATTTGGGGGTGCAACAGCTTAAGTATCTCAGCTAAAATGGCAACCCTAAAGGGTGTGGCTGTTCCCTGATGCGGACTGCAGCCCTGCCCAGCCTGCTGCTGCAGCTAGCACCACTGCGGTGCCACGCTCCTCTGCTTTTCCACCTTTTCCCCCTCCAAAGGCTGTGGCCATACCCCCAGCTGCCCACACAGCCCAGAGCCATGCCAGGAACCGGTGCTCATTCTCAGTCAGTCCCTCCAGGCAGCTCATGGCAGCACTTCAGTGGGGACAGTGTCAGCCCTCCTCAGCAGAAACAAGCACTGCCCTGGCACCACCAGAGCCTGCAACTCTGTGGGTGTAAACGAGCAGAGAGGGGGGACAGAAGCAGGGCTCTTGGAGCAAATGCAATCTGAATAAAATCCAGTTTAAGAGCCAGGTGTTCAAAAAAAATTATTTTTTTTTTAATTAAAAGAGAAAAGAGCCCACCTTTTTTCAAATCCTTTCCCCTTATCTGGAGAAAAGCTTCAGAGCAAGGGAAGATACATTAAAAAAAAAAATTAAAAACTATATCGTCACCCCTATCATGCAAGGGAAAGCCATTAGGAGTTTCAATTAGCGAGTGTTGTTTCACTACAGGCAGGAGTTCCTTATAATGGAAAGATGATTATTTATCTAAATCCCGTAAAAGCACCCTCCTCTGTAGAACAAATTGCCTATGACCAAAGTAATTGGCTCAGATGCGAGAGATTTCCATTACGTGCAGCACAGAGTTTGTGGCAGCTGGTAGTATCAGCAGAATCAATACACGGGTGATAAATAGACAGCATTTGAGGAGAAGCCCTCCCGACCTACCCACGCAGGTTGGACATCTCCGACTCCACGCATCCGGCAGGCATCAGCCCCACCCAGCAGGGGAGCCGGGATAAACGCGGCCCCCAGACCCCTGCCCCCCAGCTTGGCCCTGCAAAGGCAGGCGCAGAGAAACAAGTCTTGTCTCCGTCCGCAGTGCTCCAAGCCCGCATAGGTGAGGGAGGCCCAGCATTCGGGTAGCCATGTAAAGAAACGGACTGTGTTAGGTGGTACCAAAACCATCCACAGCTTTATTCCCTTTGTTCCCTCTCTCCACCTATCCTAACTCCACTTATTTTGAGAGTTGAAGCAAAGGTTTGGGTTTGTATCAGCTCTTTTAGACAGAACCATATACAACATACTTTTTCTTTTTTTTTTTTTTTTTTTTTTTTTTTTTTTTGTCTTGAAGGCTCAAGCCAAAGCCAGTCGAAGTCAATTGAAAGACAACCAATGACTTCAGTAGGTTTTGGCTCCAGCCCTAAATGCACACCACATGCCAGACATGATGACTGGTTCTATATCTGTCTCTAGGAAGCACTTAAAAATTGAAATGAGGAAAGGGAAGAAGAGAGCAAGTCTGTGTATATCACACAGTGTATGTTCAATTGGCTTCAATAAATTTCAGAAGCAGCACACATGCTGGGAGTTGTTTTCAATCAATAAATAACACAGAGGTTGAATTGTTCACCTGCCACCTCATTACTGCCCCCCAGCAGAGGTGGAATTATCTTTTAGCCTCAAGGTTACTTGCAAACTAAAAGTTACATTTACAGAAACATCTATTTGCCAGCCTTTTATTTTTTTCCTTTATTTCCATTACAGGCAGCAGCAGTGTTTGACACCCACAAGGACCCTTCTCAGCAAGACATTATATATCACTCCATGGAAATACATAAATGACAAATTATCCCTGATAGCATTGTGTCTCTGCTGACCTGCTCAAGGTTTAAAGGCAGCTGGCAATTAAATGCCATGGCTACAGACCTGTTAAAGGCTTAGGCAGAGTTGTATTTATATTAAGCAAAGGGAATTGTACCTAATGGTATTTTGTAGATGTATTTCTCAAATGAGTTTGAGTAGTATTCATTCTTTCACTTCTCTTATTGAAATTATCTCTCCATCTCTCATGTATTATTTCTTAACAAGCTGAATTGTGACTTGCATTTGCAATCGCCTGGTCTAAAGCAAGAATGTTGCTTCCCTCCCCCACTGCCCCGCCCCCCAAGTAATATGCCAGAGACTGAGAAAGTAGGAAGATACCGCTTGCCCTGAATCTACAAAAGCTAAAGATTTGTTAGCAAAACCATGCCAGGGAGCACTATGAAGGGCTGGGGGCTGGATTGGTTCTATGAAAGATAAAGCAACTGGCAGAGACTGGCTTTTTTTTTTTTTTAGTGCAGGTATTTATTCTAACTATTGGGGTTCTTGGGGTTTTTCTTAAGTGCAATAGCATTGCCTTCCCCTGGGAGCCAGCGTATAGCCTAGCCACTATTCAGTAGTCCTAGACTCAGGACTTAGACTCTATCATCTCACCCTTTACTCTCTAGGAACAGCTACAGGCAACATGCTACGCAGACAACTACTACTCTGCTAACACCTTCGTGGGTGAACCCGGTGGGATGGAAGAGAAATGCACTGCGCACTGGGGTATCTGCAAAAACCCATGTCTTTCTAAAGTTCAGTGCTTCGGTGCAGCCCCAGGGCAGAGGAGGGTGGGGGGTAAACGTACCCAGGGACACTTCTGATCAAAGACAACCTTATGTGTAAGATCAGAGCAGCAGCCACTGGAGGAAGAATGAAAAGTCCATGTTTTAAGAATTGGGAGTGAATTTGAAGGTACATTAACTCTACCGCTTGATCTGCCACGCATGCATGCCATAAGCTGAGAACTTTTTGAACTAGTTTTAGCTTAGCTGGACTGCTCCCTGTGTTATAGTCCTGACACTTTGATGTCTCAAGAAATGAAAGGTCAACACTCAAATTAGCCATGCCACAAAGGTTCCCTCTCCTCACCTTCCACAAAAGCCCTACTAACTTAATACAATCTGTCCTTGTTTCAGCTATTCAGCTGTAGCAAAATAACCCTATGAGAACAATTAGACCTATAGAAATAATAAAACTTTCAAGTTTTCTAGCATCACCAGGCTTAGGCTGGCAATACCCATCTCAAAGTGAGGATGCATTACAATTCAGACCCAGAATAGAACAGCCTGATGAAGCTATAATTCTCTATGCACACATCATTAATAAGCCTTGGCCATTTAATTAATAACCTTATGATTTGCAGTAAACCCAGTATCATAAAGATATATTTAATCTTCCATCCACTTAAAAGAAAGCCCCTTCCACATCAGATGAAAATGACACAACCACATCCTCAGCTCTTAGCATTCCTAGACTTTTTCTTTAACACTCAAATGAGACACATGAGTAATGGAGTTTTCAAATGCATTCGGTGCCAGAAAAAACTCTGCTCCTGTCCCAGTCAGTGGGAATTTTCCAACTGATGTCAAGAGAAGCAAAATGAAACAAAATTTTTTGCACTTTGAAAAAAAATCTAGTTCTATACGTATGGGGGTTTTGTTGGTTTGGGGTTGGTTTGTGTGTTTGTTTTTCAGGTCCAAATATAATTGGAGTTATGATGTATAACAAATTTTAAAAGAGAACATAATTCACATGTCACATAATTCATTAATATAATTCACAGGGACCTCAGAGGCTACAGCCTGCTGTTTTATGATCAGTATTCCTACCACGCTTATCAATTAAATACAGTGATAAACTTCACAAGCCAGACAGTTTTTCATATCGTGTGCTGGAAAAGAAAAGCTATTTGATTTTGTATGATAAAGTATCATTATTAATCACGTTTATTGAACCACTGCCTGCAATCAACTGAGAGATGAGCTAGATCCTCCTATATGTGCACTGGACTAAAACTAACCCTCCCTTACACAAGTCTGTCCCCATCTCCACCTTGCTTATGCTAAAAACTATCAAGAGCTCAGCATGGCCTGGCTTAGTCGAGTCAACAGCTCACTTCATACTAACAGAGATCTGAAATGTGCCTAACATTAAGAAAGCTGCAGATCTGACAGCCCACTGTCTCCAAGGATGATAAGACCATGCACAATCTTTAGCAGTCAGAGAAAACCCAGCAGAGAAAGCTAGAGAAATGCTAAGACATCCTTATGTTACAGATGCAACATCACAAGGCAGTAAAGGATTTGTTGGAGAAATAATTGAGGCATTCAGAGCTACACAGTCAGGACAAGTCAGAACTAAAGTCTTTTAGGAAGGAAATGGCACTGAGGAACCAAGGGGTTTACAACTGGCAAAGAAATGAACTGAGAACGAAGGTGCCTTAAGAGTTGAGAAGGGGATTGAAGTAAATTAGGATGACTGGGAGAAAGGCACAGATTTTGGCAGACTGTGAACGTTAAAGGAAAAGGAAAAGCTGGCAAGTAGACTGAGGAGAATTTTCTGGGTAGTGCATAAAGTGTCTTCTAAAAGAAAATGAAAATTCAAACACCAGAATCACCTAGGCCTTTTTGAGATGTCACTATTTAATCTCAAAAGGGTTATCGTGACCCAAAGGCTTTTTAAGTTTTTCAGTGATTAGTCAGGTCAGACAAAGTTTTGGAAATTAAGGGTATACGATTATCTATAGGTTAGCTGAGGAAGGGAACTACAAAGAATCCGTGGGTTAAGAATTTCACATGAAAGCTGTGTGCCTGGCTTCCATTATGTGTCTATACCTTCTGCAAGGAGGATATAGTTACTTACACCTTTTGGACCCGATCCAAACCAGACTGCACGCCTATAGGGATACCCTACTATATGATACCAGGAGACAACTGAATTCAGTTCCAACATCTTTAGAAAGAGACAGGACATGCGTAACCTGTGGTTGTCAATAAGCAGATCAGCAAGGAAAAGAAACACTATAGTCAAAGACTGAAAGAGTTTGCAGACAGGTCCCAATCCTTTATAGCCCGAAACTGTTAGTTTTACTGTCCTGGCACATACTCTGTTATTTGAAAGCAGTCAGTGCAAGTTGAAAGCAGGCACTTCTAAGCACTGCTTGGAAAGATTAGCTTCGTTTGTACCATGAGATAGAGGGAAAAAGTCCATGTGGGACTGAATCTTTGTAAACTAAAAATGGTATATCAATAGTTGGAACTGGGTGGTTTTCATGTGAATCAAGAAGAAAAAACATAAAAAGAGTTTAGGAAGAAAGGGTAATGATGCAAAAGCAAATCTCACAGAATACTGATATGAATGTAACCAAATAAAAGTCATTCATCAATTGACCCTCTTTTTAGTGCATTTCAAACAAGGAAGAATATCTGTGAACATACTGTTCTACAAAGTTTTATATAGATATATTAAAAATGTGTGCGTGCATGCATACATGTACGAAGTCCATGCTACTGCCTTAAAGGCCACCATGTAAAAGCAAGGGAGACTATAGTAAAAAGATCACAAGAGCACCACTTACGATTATCACACTGGAGATGCTTTCTTGGTGCTGTTTTGCAAGGACATTCCATTTTATTCATGCTCTTTCCATCTTAATTGTTCAGCAATAAAAAGGAAATGGTTGTACTGTACTTTACTACTAGGACTCTAGTGTCAAAATGTCTCTTAACTGAGCCTAGAGGTATTTTTCTCTCTCAACCTTTATTCAATCTGTTCTTCCCACGTAAGATAAGTGGGTGGCAATTGTGTCTCTTCTATAGAAGAATATTCTATGTTATTAACTGCTTTTCCATTAGGGGAAGGCATGTCAAAGTCATGCACTCTCTCTAAACGAATAGTGTGTATGTGCAAAGTACACATCTCTTATACTGTCCATTAGCTTAGCGTATTGCACTTACAGTTATAATAGTCTATTTTTCCTTCTTCCATGGGTAATGGTGCATGGAATGAATGTCTGAATCTTGAAATGGCACTATAGACTACTAATCTTTAAAAAAGTTTCCAGCAACAAGAAAGGCACAGGAGAGCAATTGTCTGCAGTGTCTTCCTGATGGGGGAGAAGCCATCAGCTCAGTTTCACTGCAAGTCAAAAGACTCAAGTTACAGCTTTAAAACAAACAAAACCCCCCCAAACCCCACAGGAGGAGGGAAAAAAAAAAACAAAAAACCACCAGACAGAAACCAGTTTTCAACACAAAATGCAAAGCACACTTATCAGCTTATCAGAGAAAGACTTCTAGGAAAATTTTATTTTGTTTACTATGTTTCTGCTAAGATTCTTGGTACAGGACTCAGTGCCCTAGACAGTCAATTACAGTCCTACACTTATGTTTACCCTGTATTCAATCTGCTATTGAACTGTTCTCTCACCCCCTCAGTTTTGCTGAAGTTTTTTCTGTACAGTAGCAAAAATTTCAAATAATTGCCAGGAGCTGCCTTTCAGTTTCAGTGCACTCTGTTATAACCTGAGAGAAGTACAAGACAAAGCCTGGGAATTGGCTACACCTACCTTAGAGCATCCTGCTAATGTTTGACTTCCACCCTGCTAGTATCTGGGATGTATTGCACTTTAATTAATTCTAGATGCCTTTCTAGATTAATCTTAGACTCCTTGATGCAATATTAAAGTCCTGAATGGCCTCCTGGGAAAGCAACACATCTCATACCAAATAGAAACATTGCAAATGAAGATGATTACAAGTCAAGACTCTGCTGTCATGAGCTTGAACACTAGGCAATAAGAACGCGATGCTGGAAAAGGGAATTGGGATGCAAGCAGCTCTCTAAAATGTGATCCCCTCCCTCCCCAATACTTACTGTTGAATATGGTTTTAGGAAAAGATTAACAGAACCTGAAAAATGAAGCTTTATTTCCACAAGAGCATGCACACCACCTACACACAGAAGTCATGCTTCACCTCCTGCTGTCTTTCCAGGAAACTTCTGTCCTCGATACCTAGAAATGGGACAGTGATCGCAACTTCATGTCCATTCAGCCCATTGCCAGCATCCCCCTTTGGACCCTAATGGCAGCAGCTATTTCCTGCAGTCCACTCATCTACCCAAAAAGAAGCTGTGAAGCTGATGCTTGGGAAAACATTTAAAAAGCAGTTCCCCAGAGTTAAAAATACAGGCAGCTGACCATTCAAGTGACCAGGATGCAAAGAATGGTCACTTGAGGCAGAGCCAGCAGCCCTATGAACAAGCTCTCCCAACACCATACAAAGGTCCGGCACCCGCCGCCTCCTGAAGATCCTTCTTGCACATGAAGGCACAAACACAACCTCGTGATCACCAGCAGGCTGCAATTAACACAGTCCCAAGCCTGCTAAACACAGGCAATTAGCACAGTCCTTCCTACAACAACCGAGAGAGCCCACGTGTTACTGTAGTGGTGTAACGTGGACTTGACTGGCTCTGGCAGCCACAAAACAAGATGAGGAGCGGTACCAAGTGTGCTTGACAGACGTACAGCAAATATGAGCAGCTTACCAACTACTGCCATTCTATTCCACTAGTCCGGGCTCCGGTAATTAATTAAATGAATGACACACAGTTATGGAAGCACAGGGACCAGCCAGCACCGTTACTTAATCATTTCCAATAGCAGAACTGGAGAGATGGAAGCAGAAGACAGAGACCAGCAAACTCAAGCAGTCGCTAACTGTCACACAGTATTTGTATAGAACAGCACAAGAAAAGAGCACTTAATGTTATGTTGACATATGTTGTCCTAAAGGATAACTTTACAAAATGGATTTCGTCCACACAAGTGATAATCAAGTGAGATGACATATAGCCACGATACAAGTGGAGATCAGTTAATTCCACCTACTTGTTAGGTTTACAGTATGAAATACAATGTTGTGTCAAGAAAAATATGGGCAATCCCTCAAAACCCCTTGGCAGACACTCTAATACAGAAGCTTCTGCCCTGAGAAATGCAGTGACAAAGGGCTGCACCCTTTTGAAAATAAAACTGTCACACGCACAGGTAAAGACATTTTGCCAGAAATCTCTAAGAGTTATATACTGTCCATTACACCACCGGTGATAATTATTCTGCAAAATTGCTTTTTTCCCCAGCTTTTCTGTCTGTAACGGGCAACTGTTGCCCTCATCCTTGAAAGATCGGCTTTAACAACCAGCACACAACTCCACGCTGCCCAAACCCCCTACCCCACCACGTAACCTAACCATGTGCTGGGAGCTCTCAGTTAACTGTGCCTCCTTGCTTGAGGGCAATAAGCCTAGCTAGAAGATTTCAACCATTACAAATAACAAACAGGCCTGTGAAATATGTGCTGTTCCCGGATATCTCAGGAACAGGAAAATGAGACATTATGAAACTTCTGATTGAGTCATATTTTTTCCCTCCTCTTTGACATGCCTACAACAGGCAGAGCACATTAGAAGTATGAAGATACAAGGAGGAAAAATAAGCAGAAACCCCTTCGCAGGGTTATTCTAGCAAGGTGATTTGAACAAAACTTGATTTTAAGGCTCTTCCTCAGAAAGCTACAGACTTCCATTTTTCTGTAGGAAACTGCCCTTTTAGGGAAGGTGTGGTCTGCCCATCTGTTGCTTTATTGCAATGGTTTTTAGCATGGTGGAGCAGGAAAAGAGTGCTGATGACAGAAGCAGGCTGTTCAGCCAGAAAGTGGTGCCTGCCAGACCCCACAGAACCTTAGCCCACATGCACTGAAATCGCAGGCTCCTCTTGCAATTATATGGGTGAGTATTTTTTGTATTTATTGGGCTGGACCAAGTTCAGCTCCTACAGGAGGAATATGACAGATTTCATCTGCTTGACAGCCAAGTCTAATTGTACTTTCTGTATAAAATGACCAGAGACAAAAGTGCACATGTCTAGGTACTGCAGTGATGTGCCATATGGAGGTTTAGATAAAGGTTTTGCTGGTTGTTAGAGTTCTCCATAATAACTGGGCATGGCCTACATCCTGAGTAACTGGGGCAGAGAGGACAGATCTGAGGGCTCTTCTGGAATGGAGAATTAAGGTTTTGTGTTATTTTTCCATGAAAAGAAAGCGAGGTCTCATGCATTTAACTTTTCAGCAGAACGCACATTTATCCCGCTTCTTATCAGAAACCTATACAAGGACCTACATCTGAAACTACACAGAGCATTTGGTTTTAAATATGTAACCACCAGTATAACAAATTCTGACATGATAGTACCCCTTTCATTACTTGGACCACCAAGTGCAGTGGAAATAGAATTTAAAATTGATCAGACGTCAACGCTACTGATAGACACATCAGTCACCAAGCAGTAAATACTGAACTGGTGAAATTCAGTTAAAATAAACAAATTCCCATCCGGTCTATCCATCTGGAAAGCAGCAATCCAAAAAATTTGAAAACTCTGGATACTTCTTCCTGCATGAAGTGTACTCCATCACATCACAAATACAAAACAAAGGACAATATGTCCAAAACCATGATTTCCAAACACGAGTCCAGCATTATGCTCTTAGTTACTATAACCACTTGTATCCTACAACACACACCCCACCCTGGTATTTTTTCTTTTGTTTCTTAACTCTTCTCACCTTTCCCACTTTGATATACTTAATTTAGGACAATAGTTTTTGCATCCACCATAGTCCGAAAATGCCACATTGCCAAGGTAACTCAAGCTAGGCTGCAAGTAGCCCTCTGCCCAGCTACACGTCAGCTGTAAAACTCTCACTGATGTGTCATTTCTAATTAGTAGATTGAAATTAAAGACATCTTTGCGCTTCAGATGCAAACTTCTGCTTAGTAAAAGAGCTATTAAGAGGGCGATATAAACTTTCAATATTGATGCTGTTAGATGAACAAAGTTAGGTTTTCAGAACATCATCCTCATTACAGCCATTATTAAAAGAATGGTCTAATTTGTATAATATAATATTAGCCTTAGAGTCTTTGTAATGAAATCAAGTAACCAATTTTATTGTCCAATATATTTTGTGAATAGTAATGTGTTCTAATACAGTGGCCTCTCTCATTTTCTCTGTGTTCATCGGACTCTTTCATTGCAATGGTGAAACTGCAAACGGATGTGGAGAAAGGCGGCAATGAAAGATGCCCATGCAGCCCAGAGCGCTGTAGTTGTGGCTGTAACTCAAACAGTGTATGGAGTCTTAAAACAGTCCTGCCCCGTGAGCAGGACCAGATCATAACGGCAACAGAAAACAACAAGGCTTTTACCTACCATTATAAACTTCCCAGGAAGGCCCTATTCCAACATTCATTGCTGACACAGTAAAAGGGACATTAACATTAGAAGCGCCTCCATTAACATTAAATTCACATCCCTCCAGCCAGCCTCTCCTGGCCTGTCCCAATGAGACTTAAAGACGCTCTTACATTTTTGAAAAAGAATAGCAGATAACCAAGGAACTTTTATCTAGTGATGCAGCAAGTATTGCTCAATACAAAATGATCACTCTTGGAGCCCACACAATCAGATTTCTACTAACATTCAAGACATTATTGCAACATGCTTTTTAGATACTTTGATTACTTTGACCTTCTTGCTGAAACAGAAGGAAAAAATATGTATATATGTGTCTGACATAAGTATCTGAAAGCTACTCTGATTTTTTCCAGCTAATAAAAAGCCAAACTTCTTTCTACAAGTCTTTCTTCACTTCAGACAACCACGGCTACAAGAGCACTATACGTACTTGATTATAAAAGGCACTACACAGATTTAAAAGGCATCCAATAGTAATTAATTAATCTTAGAATTACAATATCCTGCAATACTACGAGTGCAGTTTTGGTTAAAATGTAACGGGATGGACTCAGTCCAGTATATCCAAAAAAAAAAAAAAGAAAAGAAAAAATTAAAAAAACCACACATATACATTGGACTCTTTGCTTGTACCTACAGGTAACTGCCAGATAAGCTCTAGGACTACACTACGATGCAATTAGTTACTTACAAGTTACAGAGCACAGCAAATGACCATTCTTTGATATATCCTGCAAATAATGACTGTGGAAGAACACAAAAGCAAATCCCTAATGTGCTTATATTGATGGCAGGCATGAGGTACAACCCTGTATAGGGAAAAGTCTGTCAGCACAGAGTGTCACCTGAACTCCCCATCTGAGATCCTTAAAAACCTTCTGAGGACAGTGTTCAAAGAAATAAGATGTAGTCTCTTGTTCAAAACAAACAAAAAGTCTGAAGAGTTTAGGCTTGTTTGAACTAAAAATGAGAATAAAGTCTATGTTTTTAGCAGCCAATAGTTTGTTTCAAATACAGCAAAGTCTTTTTTTGCAGTGAAATAACTCTGAGTTTCTGCGTAAGTATTGACAACTAAATAATTCCAAAAATATACAGCACTTGTTTTACAAAGCACAAGCCCAGATGCTCTGCCACAGTGAAACTGGACTCCTCATTTATCACTCAGCAGAGAGAGTCCACGAACCCTCCATCATTTCAACGACCAAAGTAACACCCAGCTCAAAGTCAAACTCTTGTCAAAAAGGAGGAACTCAGGCCTGTTGTTTAGGCAGGAATCAACTCACCACACAGGCATCCAGGGAATGACGCACCCTGACTGAAGCTGACCCCAACATACCCTGCCAGTGACAGGTTTTACTTCTTATCTTTACTTCTCAGCAGCAGACCAAGTTCTTCTGCATTTTTACAAATAGCCATAAATTTTTCAGTTCATGAACAAAAGCACTCTGCTTCTGTTTGGTTTCTATTCCTCTTTGTTTAGTGTTTGGATGGCAGAAAAAGGAGCCATATCTCCATCAGCAGCAAACACTGTTTTCCAGAAATTGTGCACAAATCCTGAGGAACAGCAATAAAAATGGTCTGAGAGTATCTTGGATGAGTTTTCAAAGTACATGCAGGATTTTTAGCCACATGATTCCCATCTATCTTAACTGCTTCATTGCTGCTTCACAGAATAGACACACCACGTCAAATGTGTCCTCAGAGCTTGCCGGCACACACATCACCACATGCCATCATTTTTCAATCACGGATGCTCCTGTGTTCTGCCACAGCACAGATGCCTCCACTTAGGCTGCGGAGAGCAAACAATCCAGTTATTGTAAGACCTAGCTAAAGCTTTGAGCTGCGCATCACCTTCTCCTACACCAGCCTTCCTCATGCCGAGTGGCATTTTGCTTCAGTAATAGCCCAGCTCATTTCTGCAAAACTATTACTCCAGGTGAGTGAGAGCAGCAGCTTCACAACTTTTCACTAAACATCATCAGGCAAGAAATAGCTGGGCTCCTCGCACCTGGGAATGAGGAGGAGAGTATACCACTCCTTCCTGAGTGTTTTGTTAAAATTGTTATTGAATGGGAATTAAGGAGGGGGAAAAAAATAATTTGCTTCTAAAACATAGAATGCTGATATATTTCATTCAAAAAAACCCTGGCCAGATCTAACTGAGAAAAGGCTCAGCAAGGAAACGCATGGGAACACACCTGCGCCCACAAGGTAGAGATCTTGCCTAGGCTGACCAGAGTTTCACAAGTGCTTGCTGCAAAGCCTATGCTATGATCACCTGGAATTCAGGTGGCAAGGGGCTGCTCATTTGGAGCACCATCATCTACCTCTCCTCCCAGAGTTGGCAGGCAGGCGCAAACGCATCACAGCATGCACAGAACAGCAGCCACCCAGCTTTTGGGTTAAGCAAAGGCTGCCCAGAGCCCTCTGCTCCGGCTCCACAACAAAAAAGCCAGCCTGCCTGAAAACAGGTAGGACATGGGGGATATGGAACTTGCTAAATGGTAGCACACAAATCTTGCAAATGAATGTAACAGGAGATATTCTGAATGCTAAGATAAGGCTTCCTCAAAGATTTAATGCCGCTCTGGCGGGACGCAGACAAGCTCCCCACGCAATTAACAGGAAACTGAGTTTAAAATACGCAGGAAGCTCCTGTGTTGCACCACACACCTCGTTGGTTTTCCTCAGAAGCACTCTCAATTTGTGCAAATACAATTTAATTTAAAAACAAACAAACAAACGAGATATCTAGCACCCATAAACACTTGACAGAGTCATGCTCAATATAATCTTTATTTTATTCCAAGCCAAACTCACAAAGAAATTAGCTGTCCAGCTCTCTCCTTGCAGCAGCCTTTAACTTCAGCGCTCACACCAAAGCTTTCAACTTTGCGGTGAAAGATGCTGGGATTCTCCTCAGAGCACTTTCACAATGCTCTTTAAATCAGGCAGAAAAGTCAGCCCAGAACAACACGAAGCTTTACTATCCTCAAGTCCATGCACACTAAATTATTAGCGATTTTGTGACAGAGTAAGTGTTGTGTTTACTGGGAAGGACAATAAAACAGGTTGGCCGCACAGAACTTTTAAGGTTCTAATCTCTTTTCAATTAGTAAGATCACCACCTCTTTTTGAACCACCAAAAATTGCTGAATGTTTGGTTTCAATCCACTTTAGTCCTTCATCCAGCAATCAAAAATTAATCTGCTAATTTCATTTGTCAGAGATAATGATCCCAGACTAGTCTCTAGGGGACAACATCCATACCAGTGAAACAGTCAAACCACTTTCCAACAGCCTTCATGGTTGTCCCAGCAAAGGCCATAACATGTAAAGAACTCCATTATCTTGTAATCCAGATCACATTTATAAATACACTTGGGTTGCAGATGATTAAGTCAAATGTATCTAACAAAGTACCTCAGTTACAGTCAGTTTAGGACTTTTCTTTCACAGTAAATTCATTTAAATAAAACAGATTCCAGAAATTAGTTTCAGTTATTAATTCAGTGATGATTTGTTTAACAGAGAAAAAATGTCTTTGCAAACTTTGGAAACATTTAAATAACCATAGCATGTATATTCCCAAGTAATTCATGTAGTTAAGAACATATTTCATCGCACACTTGCAATCCTTCTTGTTCCAGTGTTGTATCTCATCGTGAAAGATAAACCCTCCCCAGCAGAAGCACTAATAACAGCATCACTTACCAAACATGTTGTTCTCCATTTTCCTAATCTGTGGTTGACACTTGTAGTAAACTCATCCACACTAGACAGAACCTATAGACACACTTCTTCCTGGGGCCAAGGCACTCTCAGATCAGCCCACAACACTGTTTTCACTGTCTAGAGTCAAAATTTTATTCATCATCTTTAAAATAAGCCAACATTTATTCTTTCCATTCAGTCCAGTATGGATAATACCCTCCAGCAAAGGAAAATTACTTTCATTGCTGTGTTGGCCAGTCCTGCTACAAGAATGCAATATTTTTAAAGGGCTTTTTCTCAGGAGAAAATGCCATAAGCTATATTTATCTCTAACTAATCCATTTCTAGCTCTTACTCTGAGATTAAGGAATTAGAGACTGCTACAGCTGCTGTCCTTATCACATTAATTACTGTAAATTGGCTGTCATCTCAAAAAAGAAAATCCGCTTCTAGGGAGTGCCTAGTTCCATGCTTCAAATATTGGGCAAAGAGCATATTGAATATATCACTGTAACGCAACACTCAACAAAGGATGTTACACAAAAGCCATTGGGCTCAACACTGCTATTCTTAGCCTGTCCACACTCCAGTTGCAGAACTGTACATCTAACTCCACATACTGCTTATGCTTGATTTCCAACTGGCACAAATTACTTCCAACCCCAGGATTGGGTGGGGGGGGTGGGGTGGAAGGGTGGGAAGAGGCATGGTTTGTATGATATATGTAAAAGGTACTAATAGGCCAAAACTGAATCAAAAATGCAGAAATTTACTATAGACTTCAGGCATGGAATTATGCCTTCTCCTCCTAGATAAGATTGCTCTTCAGAAAGGTAGCAAAATTAAAATCTTAAGCAATGCTAATATTTATCACAACGTTGCAATAGTACTTCAACTCAAAGTGCTGTGGTTTTGCCCTAGTCAGGTGAGGACCAACAGTGTTCATCCTGGAAATGCTTTTACATGCTTGCTCAGCGGCATTCTTTCTGTAGAGTTCAATATATATAAAAACACTAAGAAATATTATTTCAAATAATTCAAATGCAACTTGGGGTTATTTCAAGCTATTAAGTCCTCCCATCAATAGCTGCTAAAAAGCTGGCCACCTCCTCTGCTGACGATACCTACAGGATGCTGCTATGAGGGGGTTTAACAGCATTAGGAGTGCTAAGAAAACCCACAAACTCTTTTCTTTCCTAGTCTCATGGGCTGCACATGTGCATGTTCATCTCTGATGCACAAGCAGAAGAATAGTTTCTCAGCAGGATCAGAAATCCAGGCATGAAAGGTAAACTATGTATTTTGCTACTCAGGCGTTGGCAGTGATATGCTATATGCTAAAACAAAAGTGAAAAATCTTCTCCTGCTTTTGCTTTTTTATTCAGTCCTTTACAGACACTTAATTTTGAAAATAAATTCTTAAATGCCAATATAGAAACCAAATTATGATAGAAACTGAATATATTTTTCTGTAAGTTGTATACTTCATAGAGCTTAACATTAAAACCTTCCAAAAACTTTCTCTTTATAGGAAGTCATAGGGGATTCTTCTGAAACTAGCACCGAAGAACTCGAGAAACAAGCACAGATTCAGCTTTTAACTTTGATACTGTCTTTTTCTTAGAAACTAGAAGTTGTCTCAGAGTTTCAAACTTTTGAGATTCAAATTGCTATAACACCACACTGGAAAAATCAGGCTTTTGGAACACAGATTTTTCAAAAATCACTCCAGCACAGTAGATAAAGTGAGCATCTTTTATGTGATCATTAACACCTGTAAATAGGACTATTTCCAATTTTAATTTTTTTTTTTTTTAAGTAGAGAAATTCTTAGAAGAAACATAGTGAAAAACTGGCAAGCATTCATCTGAAAGAAAGGTTCAAGTCAACCAAACAGGGCTAGGTAAAAGTTCTGATTTTCGTTTGATGTCTGAATAGCAACCTGCTATATTGTTGGCAATACAACTGAAGCCCAAAACACCTTTCAGATATAGAATTACTAGATAAAGAAATTTCATTCAGACAGTCAATACTCATGCACTGGGTGACTCTTCTGGGCTTCAACATTATTATCTTTTCATTTCCCCCCCACACTACTTCCCCTCCCCATAGCCCCGGTAAGGATTCATTACACAGCCTACAGCTGGCATTGCCAAAGCCAAGATGTGAATACAAAGAGAATTTCCTAATGAGAGCTAATGCAAGTTCTGATACAGGAGAGAAACACTGTCCTCCCTGCGCCCTTTTGCCTTCTGCAGCCTAAAAAGGAAAAAGTCACACAGCGACTGTCCTCAGAATAAACCAGCAAAGATACTTTTGACAGTCCAAGCAATTGTCAGCTCTCATTTCAAAAACCGAATTTCAAGAAAGATGGATCCAGCTTTTATGAGAAATGTCATTCTATTGAAACTGCATTTATTTTTGGAGGCGCCATAAACTGGCTGAGCGAAATCTTAACTGCATTAACTTTTTAAGACACTTTCAAACAACTGTATTTCATGGAATAGCTACAAAACCCAGACTTTGTGCTTGTATATCATCTCCTGAAAAGAAATCCACTCTGACATGTTTTATTGAACATAACCCAATAATAAACCCAGACTTTCCAGACCGTACCCTGGATGCACAGCTGTATCGGTGCAGGATTCCCACTGCGCTATCAGATTAGGATCTGGAATGACAGATTCAATTGCCTAAATTATATGGTGGCTGCTTCTGGAGATTAGGGAACTGCTGGTCTTATTTTTTGTAAAACTACTAAATGTTTAGCCAACTCTTTCCAGCAAGTCTCACAAAAGACATTCTACACTGTCGCTAGCTAAAAGGAAGCTGCTGTTGCATGAACCAGTTCATGGTTTAAGCGGTTTAAATACAGCATCCCATTCCCCAGAGTATAGGAATTCATTATCATACCCATAGGTTATGTGGCAGCAGCAGCCTTGAGAAGTGTTCTTCAGTGACCCTTATTTGTTCTAAGCCCAGGGAGCTTCTCAGGTATCATCCAATGGAGAGGGGGGAAAAAAAAAAAAAAAAAAAAAAAAAAAAATCTCCCAACGTCAATCATTCTTGGCCCACGTGCACTTTCTCACTCATGCATCTTAACTCTAAAGTGATTGGTCTTTTCCCTCTGGAGTCAGGCTGAATGATATAGCAGCTTTCTCAGTTGTGATATTAACATTTCAAGTCAAGCCTCAATCCATTTCCCCATCTGAGAGACAAGATACAAGACCTTAGGCCTGTAAGCACTCCAGGGAAGTTTATTTTGATTCTCAAAATCTCTAGCGTTTTAGAGATTGGAAGTCTTTCAGTAACCAAGATGCCTCAAGTTTAAATTCCTCTCCTAGAACACAGAAATATGCTTTTGAGATTTATAATAAACACAGCTATTCTGGTTTTGGTAGGATGCTGAAACCCTGCTAGTTTTTGGAAGCACCCTAGCAAGCATGCAAGCATATTCGGATGGCATGCGGCACCATACCAAACCCGACCAACAAAAATTCACTTCATCCACATCACAGTCAAGGCTGCCCAGGTACCCAGGAGCTCAGGCAGGAAAGCACATTCCTCTATAGACCAGTTAGGCTGCATGTTGACTGGCCATGGGTCAAGCCTGTGGATATAAGCCTCAGGACTGGTGGGTTTCTTTCACCTCTTTTTCTGGGCAGCTGCAGCAGTCTGTGGCAGCAGCTGAAGCAAAAACATGGGGGTTTGGGTCAGTCTTAGATGGAAAGCCATGTGCCCTGGTAAACCCTTCTAGTCAATGGCAGCAGCTGCAAGTAAGATGTTGCTCACATAGAATCATAGACTAGAATCATATAATCATAGATTCACTTTGGTTGGAAAAGACCTTTAAGATCATCGAGTCCAACCTTTAACGTAACCCTGCCACCCCACCACTAAACCATGTCCCTAAGCACCTCATCTATCCTTCTTTTAAATACCTCCAGGGATGGGGACTCTACCCCCTCCCGGGGCAGCCCATTCCAGAGCCTGACAACCCTTTCGGTGAAGAAGTTTTTCCTAATGTCTAGCCTAAACCTGCCCTGGTGCAACTTCAAAACATTCCCCCTCGTCCTATCATCTGTTACCAGGGAGAAGAGGCCGACCCCCACCTCACTACAGCCTCCTTTCAGGGAGTTGTAGAGGGCGATCAGGTCTCCCCTCAGCCTCCTCTTCTTCAGACTCAACAACCCCAGCTCCCTCAGCCGTTCCTCGTAAGACTTGTGCTCCAGACCCCTCACCAGCTTTGTTGCTCTCCTCTGGACATGTTCCAGCAATGCAACGTATTTCTTGTAGTGAGGGGCCAACTCTGACATGAGCAGGTCAGAGTTTTATCACAGAACAAATCACAACAAAACCAGACAATTTTTAGACTAATATTTTTCCATGGGTCATTCAAATATATTTCTTGGCATGGTGGTTTTAAAGAGGCTTCACTTACGTTATTTCAAGAGGAAATTTTCATCTTGAACTAGTTCCCAAAGACCAACATGTTCTAGAAATAGGTATACCATCTTTTTACTACTCCCGCTTTCTCAGGATACTGAATGCAATTGAAAGATGCCTTCTATTTTCACAAACACACAGATACATCTTTTGCTTGTTCAGCTTTCATTCTAGCTTTTCAAAATCCTTTCAATATTGAAGGACATATCTAGCTATCCAGAAGAAAAGTCAAATTAATTTTTCCTGTGTAATCTCTACAAAGTTGAAGGAGTTATAAAAAGCTAAAGGTAGTTAGAAATGTAAGAAACAAAAGGTAAGAACCCTTGGCATTTGCTTTATAAACCTTAGAAAAGAGAAAGAGCAATGTTTGGCTTCTCTCCCCTTCCTTCTCTACCAATTACACTTTTAACTTTCCAAATTTTCGAGTGGTGAGGGCCAAAGCTGTAAAATAAAGTTCTGAAAATAAAAAATTCAAATTGAAAATTCTGGAAAAAAAAACTTTATATAGTATTGGACAGACAAAAAAAAAAAAACAAAAGGTGTTTTTCTATTTTAAATCATGTGAAAGAGACACAACTCAACTAGTTGACAGAGCCACATGGCTCATTAGTTGTTCAGCTGTAGTTCTTTATAGTGTTCTTCGGACCAGAAAAACAACTCAGCCATACTCGGAGATAGCTTTAGAAGAGGGGAAATAAGAAAAAAAGTAGTAGTTACCACTGGACTGGCCATGGCAGTGCAGTGTTATGGGTAGCCTGGAAGAGGAACTACATAAACAACTCATTCTGAAAAATTCTAGTACTGAAATTCAAATTCCAGTAAGTAATCTTATTATTACAACACTTCAAAACTACAGCATTCAAATGCCATTTTACAATCATAGCTTGGCAATATAGGAACTTAAGTGCCCAGTTAGAAGTCTAATGTTAAAAATCCACACTATTAAAGAAACTTATTGAAGGAACTAATAGATATGAGAAAATAAAATATTCCTTAACGCAGTTCTTAGTCTTGCAATACCATTCTCCCTTTATTCATTAGGAAAAGTGTACCGCTATAAGTCACCTCGCTGGGTCTCACTTGTATGATTTGATTTCTGCTCACCTGTTAGAAGCATGCATATGCGTCCCTACCCTACCAACCACCGCATGCCTTTTGTTCCAGCAATGACGCAAGTGCCCTGTACCATACCATGGTACAAAATGCCAGTTTGACCTGGAAACCAGTTCATGACCAGGAGTGCTGCCCTATTGCTCTCCAGCTCCGCAGACACGGGAGAGACCTACAGCTGAGCACCTGTAGAGCCACAGAGCTTCACTACAGCATCTTGCCCCTTTGGGCTATGTGCAGAAACAGAGTTCTGTATTTTGTTTTAAATTATTCCAACCATACCATAGCCCAGGGTCTGAGGGCAGGTGCTTGAGCAAGACCCCAGGAGCCCAGGGTCGGCAGCTGGGGAGCAGACCCTCAGCAGGGCTTTGTCCCGACTGGTTCTGTGGAGTCCCACCAGGACTGGAGTTTGACATAAGGAAGGAAAACTTCCTCACCGTGTTTTGCACAGGGCAGGAGACCTCTTAAGAGGGGAAAAGGTAAGATCAAACAGCTCTTGTTTCTTTAACACGCCTGCTGGCACCTGGAAGTCTGGATAAACATCCCATTACACGCTGGAGAACCACACATAAGTAAAAATAATATGATACAGCACTGGCAGGAGACAGCTTTACCCAGGTTTCAACTCTGTCTGACACCCAAGTTAAAACATATTAGACAGATTCTGGCTTCACCATAGTCAGTGGAAAAGCTCCCATGAATGTGAAAAGGGACAGGATTAAATTAATGTTATTCACTCCAATCGCTGATGTCTACAGAGGCAAAGAGAAACCGTTCTATAAAACAAAAGGATAAGTCTTACATTATTCTGTAAAACACAACCATAGCTGTAGATGCTGAATAAATAAGAACTAGCTTCAAATATAATCCATACTCTTATTTATTTATATCTTAATGAAAAAATTCTCTTTTTGAGCTAAAAGTGTTCCATACTTGCTCTCAGCTGCAAGGTGATTTTTTTTCTGGAATTCTTTGACACATAGATATCAAAGCACTGTGAATAATAGAAACAGACAAATAGACAATCATCTTTAAAATACGAGTGTACGAGGATATTTTACAAGTGAAGTGAATCTGCTTATAACATATAAAGGAACTGAAAGATAGCATTGACTAATGTCTTATTTCCCAGATTCCTAAGCCATTTTATCTCAGCCTGAGATTAGCCCAAAGCAAACAGATACACACTTTAAAAATATAGTTTTATTCTCAACATAAGCAATCCTTGAAGAAAAAAAAAATTAACCATAAAAATGCAAAGTCTAAGAACTATAAAAAGTAAAGTGGGGAGAGGGTTGGACCCTAAACAAATGACTTGTAACTGCAGCACCCAGTCTCTGCCTGAAAAATTCAGATTCTTCATAAGGGCTATTCTCCCCTTGACATCCCCAGCCTATCCCAGATTTCAACAGCACCCAGAGTATTTCTATCCTATTCCACCAAAACAACCCAAAGACATTAGAGCCAGTGACATAGCACCTCTGGAGCAGGCAGCATAGAAAAAATAACCACTATAGACGTGGCTCCTGTGCTAGGACTCTACCTCCCTGATCGCTGACGGCACAGCGCTGCCATGGGGTCATTTAAATCATCCAGATCTCCAGCCATGGCACAAAGCAGGACAGCGGGGATCACTTGGGACGGCGTCACCCGGTGCTAGGTATGTCCTGCACACCCAACCGAGTCCATCCCCACCCCACCAGTGGGGCACTCGCTGTGCTGTGGCCACCTCCCACCCTTAAGCATCTCAAAAACTCCCCTTTTTCCAGTCTCTTCCCCAAGGTAAGCACCACGTGACACTTGCTCACGCAAATACTTTGGTATGGGGTCACCAGGGAAAGAAAGTCAGGTACACAGCTTTTCACAGCCAGGGCCCAAGGACCAGAGGGAGGCACTATTAATATCCTACACACATCCCACATTGTGGCAGTTAAAGAGTGTTGTGTAGACCCGGGTTGATTACATCATTAAAACAGCCTACTTTATCTTTTAAAAGGCCTTACAATGGCCTTCTTCACCATTTTTCACTTCGAAAGCAAGAATAAAATGACCTCAATTTCCCTATTACGCCCTCAGTGAGCCCAGCAGGCTGCAGATGAAGAAAGTATAATTGGGGTGTGGTACATGTATTTCTTTGTCAGGTTTTTGGACTGCACCACCATCTGTGCAGACATGCCAGAAAGAGCAGGAGCCAAAACCAAATGTAGAAGTCTCTGTTCCCTCTCCAGAAAAGGCTCTGAAGCTTTCCTACTCTAATCAAGACAAATCTTTCATACGATAATTAAAATACACCTCCTATTCAAGGAGAGAATGACAAAGGTTGAAACAATTAGCTGACAAAGGCAAATAGCACTAACTTCCATCCCCCTCCACTAACAGTAAACATCAAGTTTTTTCTGAAAAAGAAAAAAAGCTCATCAGTCAGAAAACAAAGTAGACGCTTAAATTAGAAATTATTTAAATTTAATTTTATATGAAGAATGCTCAGAAGCTGGCCTATTTAAGACAAACCTCAAGTTTTCTGCATGGCTGGAATCACATTAGCAGAAGAACGATAACCTCATGTATTCGCTAACCTATTACCGTCAAGTTAGAAATAGAATATTGCATTAGCATGCAAAAGGACGCAAGCCAGCACTACAGGGGAAACGAGTATTTCTGTAGTAAGCACTGCAGAATGGCAGTGTAGATTTGTATAAATAATGAGGCAAAAGGAAAAAAGTGAGCTTGCATTGTTCTGAGGGTTATGTGCCTTGATTATAATATTGATATTACATTCATTTTAATGTGTCAACTGTTCTGAATAGCCTACCAAAGGCCAATGGGATGGGAGCCTCTCCTTCCCCCTCTCTCATTTCCCAAAAAAAAGACAAAAAAAAAATCAAAACAAACAAAAAAAAAAAACCTAAAAGAATTAAAGCTCAGATGTCCTGAAATCTTTCATCCACTGATGACTGCCAACATTCAGATTAAATTCAAAGGGTTTACTGCAGCTCTCAGCTTTAGCTATATAATTTACAAAGCCCACTCAGAGTCACTCCAAATCTAATTTGCAGTTCAGCAGTGATTATCATTTGCTGACTGCACCTACCTGAAGTTTTTCTTTTGAAGATAAAAAAAAAAAATTAAACTTCTGACACCAACAGCTTTGCTCTGGGAAATACTTGAAGAGACGTTACTAGCAGGTAGCTTGGCATGCCACTTGCAGCCTGATGCAAATTTTGTTCCTACCTACCCTCATCATCTTTAACTGAAATGAGCCAAGTCATGACCCGCATTCCAGTCCCCAAAAATCCAGGAGAGTCTGGTCTGTAAACTTCATTGCTTTGGTCTCAACTGATCTTCACTACTTCTTCCTGAAGCACTTTATTTTTTTCATTCTCAGAGAATATTAGCAGAGATGCTGACTACTATGCCATACATGCTACTTGTGTTAAACTCCTTTCTAGTAAGCCTGTACCTTTCAGCAAAGTCCCTAAAAATATTCATGCAGTTCCTGGCTTTTCTGCCTTTTGAGGTCAAAACTCTGCTGATTTGGGCAGGAGGCCTGTATTGTTTTTAACAAGGGAGGGGAACTAATGATTTGGTTAAGAAGAGGGTTCCAACTACGACACCTGCCTATAATGGAGAGTTGCTCAAAGGAAAAGGATCTTGCAGTGCTGCCCGAAGCCAGCCAGCTTGCAGATTTACTTCTCTGCTGAGGCTCCCGGAAAGCCACACGCTGTCCCAGGCTGGACCCTTGAAGAAGGCTGTGCAAGAGGCACCGGGGCACATTGCTGGGCAACATTTCAACCACACGTACGGTGTGCCTGAAAAGTGCATGCTTGAGGCGACAGACTACTGATTATTTTAACACCAAATTTGGCAAGTCATTTTGGCTGAAAATGTGTTTTGCATTTAAAACTTTTCATTTTGACATCATCCAAATGCCTGGAAACATTTAATTTCAAAATGCACTGAAGTGTAAATACTTAAAAAAAAAAAAAAAAAAAACATTTCTGAAATGGAGGAGTTCCCAAAGACAACATCTGATCCAAAACCATCTTCCCCCTTTGATTTTTTTTTTTTTTTTTTTTTTTCAGCAAAAAGTTAATTTTTCACTAGCCCACATGGGAATCTGAGGGAGAATTAGGAAAAATGAGAGAGGGGAGATAGCAACAAACCCTCGGGCCCTGAGGCATCCAGGCTGCTAGGTCCCTCGTCATTGAAGGCAGCGAGCAAAAGACCAAATAAAGAGCTAGCCAGTATTGCAGCACCTCAAGCAAGAGAAACCAAAGATTACATGAGTCCCAAGGCATAGGACCCAAATAAACAGCCTGCCGAGTGTCCAAGCAGAAAATCTGCTTTGCTGTTAGGTTCCAGTAACTTCATGTCCTCTTGCTTCGAGGTTAAATCGCTCCTGCTTTCATATAAGCACCACAAAAGCGGAGAACCTTAACACGTCACCTAATTATAGGCTCAGATACCCCTAAATATTAGGCCTAACATGCAACTGGCAGAGATGCAAGGAAACAGGCGGTTCTCTGTTCAAAAGCCACTTAGCCAGCTGTCAGAAGGCAACACATCAGTACCTCAGATCAGTGGATCCCACTGACTTGAAGGCAAAATCTTGACAGATTTATGCAAGAGCACTTTTAAAAAAATAACTTGCAACCTGAAACACTTTCAAACAACATAGCTCAAGGGCTTGAAAACAGACAAAAGTTATTCAATTTTCCCATACCTGAATACATGACAGGAGATGATATTGATTATTAATTACAGCAAGATATGAAAGGAAAAAAAAATCAGTATACATATCTTCAGTGATCTCCCTCTCCTTAGAATGTCCGTTTCAGCTGAAAAATCTGGTCAGCTACATTAATTCTTGCCTGAAGGGGGAATAGATATTAGCATAGCCAAAATCAGTGATTTTAATAAATCTAGTTGTATTTGCCTCCTCATGCAGATGTGCTTACGCTGGAATAGGACTTTTCACAAAAGGCAATTTTCTAGCACGACTATGCTGGAATAACTTGTAAAGCTTTTCCATTCAACTAGACAATCTGTGTGAATCTGTTCAGTAAGGAGATAATTTTATAATTTTATACTGCACATCACTATTTCAATGGCGGCAGGAAGGAAACGTAATAGAGTAACGTCAGACACTTTAGACCCCCGTTCTCCAATCCACTCTAATTTCTTCTCCCTTGTGGCTTTTCAAGAAGTACAGTAAAAGGGTTATTTATCTGTTCTCTCTCTGCAACTTTGCAAGAGTTAAGTTTGAATTGCCATCTCCATGTGGACGCTGCTGGCTATTAAGATGTGCATACCCTACAGGGGCGTAATTAAGGAAGCATTAAGATGTTTTCACCAAAGGACAGTTCATTGGTTGCAGCTGCACTCTTTTTTTCAGCAGGTTAACTACTTGGCAGCCCTTGCACGTCCTAGAGTCAATCTGCGTCTACAGGATGGAGGTGAGTGGGCAGGACCGGGCAGTTCATCTTCTCCTCTCTCATTTATTACCACATCAGTCAGCAGCGCTTCTGACCTTCCTCACCTTGGAAACAGGGACCACACACTGCCAGGGCCAGTGGGACAAGACAGAAACAAATTCCCTTTGAAATAATCTACCTAGTAAATGACAAAAATGTTAATGGCACAAGGATACTCGAAGAGTCTGTATATGTTAAAAGCAAGCTGTTATTTCATTTACTCCCCTGCTTGCCCCCCCCCAAACGTTAAAGTACTGGTAATTGTGCAGCCAGCCAGAGTTATGTGTAGTTACAAACACAATTGTTACGCTTTGTCTTCAGCTTGAATCAGAAGTCACTTCGGAAAGGAGTGCTGGCTCACAAATGGAAGACATCACACTTTGTCCCAAAAATAAGGGGTACCACAGTTCGAAACCCTTCTCTGTGACAATCTATAGCTCGCAATGGCGCCATAGGCATCGTGCACCGTGCCACATCATTTATACCTCTCTGCCACATTCCTGAAGCAGCAACTACAAAGGACAGTTTTCTGTGAAAGGAATGGACCATAAGAAGTTCAAAGAGATAAAGATGGCTCGATCTCCAGTCCCCTGCAACCAGCACAGGCCCTGTGCCAGGGTGGCGTGTCCCCCCTTCACCCAACCCCACTTCCCACACAGGGGCAGCCAACAGGTCCAATGATGCTCAGCAGAGGAGCAGGAGGGAAGAAAACCATCAGTAGTAGAAACCATCATGGCTCAGGCTCTCTGGGGATAGGAATCGCTACAGGACATGACTGCAACCATTAAGAAAGTAGCACTGCAATTATCTTCAGCCACTGCAGAAGCTCCTAAGGGGATTTAAACCCCCTCGTATACCTGGAGGGAGATTGTTGGTACCATCACAGGTGCTGGCTATGCCTACTGTGCATAGCTGACCGCTGCTGAAACCCAAGGTGACATCCCAGTCAGCATTAATAAAACTATCATTCAGCACCAGCAGCCTCATAAACTGAAGCAGAGGAGGGTGGACAATGTCAAGTCAGCTGCAAGGGAGAGCAGCAACAACTCATCTCTGACACTGTAATTCCCCAAGTCTTCTCATTTAGGTTTTGAGACACAATACAAAAGCAGCATTTGTTTCTCTGCTATGTTTCCTCCTGTTTTCCCCATGCACCCAAACTCCTCCTCCATCTTTAGGCCAATACCAGTAGTGGCAAACTGCTCCCATTTCCTTTGAGGGAAGCACAGACCCCCTTCCTGAGCTTTTCCGCACAGCCCAATCTGTCTGCAGAGCAAGCTCTTGGAAATAGCTGCACAGCGGCTACGGGAGAGCATAAAAAATTAATCAGGTACTGGATGGAGCTCTATATACAATTTGGTATTTAAAGTGCTTCTGCATTAAGAATCAGATAAATCCTGAGCAGGAGAATGAACTTCTCGAGCAAGTTTAAATGTGCTTAGATCCGTGATTGATAGATATGAGTGACTGCTTCATACTCTAGGGTGACCCTATTCATGCTCTCTCCTCTGACAACAATTCCAGAATAAATTGCCCTGACTGACAAAGACATAATAAAAAACATTATTCTGGAAACCCACTCACTTAACCCGCACTTCCATGACTGTGCTCTAGTTAAATTACCAGGCAAGTCAGTCTAGTAGTGATTAATTTTGGTGACTTAATAATTTTTATTTTAGGGAAGCAATGCTTGTGATGCATTAATGATGAATCCATTTTGATTTTAAGGTGCCTATCATCTGAAGAATGACTTTCAAAAACATCTAAAAAAATTAACCCTTCCTTCATTGTCATTCAATGACTCCTGAAATACTTTCAGGAACACATTTTGGAAGAGTAGAGATTTTGTTAGGAACAAACATCTGAGGAGATCAAAGCAGGTAATGGCAAAAGGTGATTTTAAAACAAAAAAAATGACAGTTCTGGAGTCACTATGTAGGATCAAATTCCTTGTTGCTTCTTTAGCACTTTTCTTGCCTATAGTTCAGTCAAGTCTGAACCCCATGTGCAAATACCATACCCCCAAAACAGTTTTATATACAAGACAAGTCACAACAAACAAGTTAAAGCAAATGGAGGGGGCAGACAGAAAGGGAACAGATTACAAGTCTGAAGTGTGAGCTGTTCTTTTCAATCAAGAACTGGTATCACGAGTCAAATTTGCTTCTTTCTATTTCTGACTTTAACAGGAATAAAAGTTATCTTAGTGGAACCTTGTTAGCAATTTGGCTGAGGTTTCAGAAAAATCAGAAGAGGCAGCCTAGTACATTCTTAACTGTCCTGGCTTCACAGACTATCAAAATACTTCTTAAAAGAGAGAGAAACTTGTTTTTTATCCGTCAGGTAAGCAGCTATGACTCAGTATCCTGTGAGGAAGCAGCTGTACTGAGCAAGGAGCCTATTTACATATTCACTGTTATTACCTTAATAGCACTTTAAAGGAATCGGGCAATCCAAATTTAATATGTAGTGAGGATTGCTGTTAGCAGGGTTAACTGAGATAGCAATTACTCTTTGCTGCTGTTAGGGAAGAAAGCCAAAGAGAGAGGAAGAAATGCTGTGCTCCAAGTAACCAAAAGGGCATGCAGGGCTGCGACGGCCCCTGGCTCCCAGTACTTGCAAGAACGCTTCCATGACTTTCTCCAAAACTGCTGCATCTGACCGCTATACAGGCTAGAAAAAAGCAGATGTGATCCAACGTGCTTTAAAAAAAATAATCCAAGTTCACTGGTGTAAAAGGTCTGTGAAAGAATTAAACACAGGATGCAGAGACAAACTGCCTGCCACAGAAATAAACACACAGTTTATTTCGCTCGTGAGCAAATGAAGTGGTAAAGCAGAAACCATGGCATTTCTGTGTAAACAGAAGACAAGAAGCTAAGGGTTGAAATCTGGCCCATGGAGGCTGCAGCGTGAAAAAGCACAGCTGGAAAAGCAGCTTTGGGCACTGGCAGCAGCAGCTCTCGTCAGAGCACCGAGCTCTCGCAGAACGCTGGCCCAGGGGCCCAGGAGGACAGAAGGGCAGAGGCGGGCAGGGCCACCCCATGCTCCTGCTCCACAAGAAGGGGTCATCTCCGATCATCCCTTCTGCTCACGTAACAAAACTCAGCGCTAGGTGGGAGAGATGCCGCACCATCTGGCTACAGCACGCCAGCCTTTCAGTTCTTGCCTTTCCTAGGTGCAAAAATAACTGCTAAACAGTAACATTCCTGACTACCGAAATACATGTCTATTCAGATATCTAAATTACTGCGCCTTGGAGCTAATGTCCAGTCTATTCTCATTCAGAACAATCCCCAGACATATTACTTAAGCAGCCTCACTGGCTCTGAACTGTACAAGAAATTGGGGAGGGGAGAAGCATTTTCCCCATAGCCTAGTGCACCAACAGGAAATCGGAAAAATCACATTTTTCCCCACAGTCCAGCATACCCACATTACAACACTCATAGCACAGCCTGAAACAAGTGAAGGAATTCTTTCCTTTTGCTGAACTGGAATTCTGTCTAGATATCAGGAAGATATTATAAATAAATATTTACAAAGTTCTCAGTCTTTTATTAAACCATCAGGGCCTAGCCTTAAATAATGTAACCATCAATAGATAATGAAAAGCTCGTAATCACCTCCACCAGTTGTTACTTGTTTTCATTACTTCAAAACCTTGTGCACAATTTGCTCCAGCAGCATGAAAGCCTTAAGGTGCACTAATAAGGAGTAAGCTTCCCTGTATTTCCCTTAGATAGTGATCCCTTCTAGGATGCCAATTTGGGTCTAATCTTATGACCCTGGCTCTTAGCAAACTTAATTCATTTAAGGTGTTAACTGCGCTTTAATCTCTTGGAGAGCACCCACACTCGAGCTACCAGCTAACTAAATCACTGCCAACAAGAAGCTAGTTAAATTGGCACATGTTCGGTACGCAAGGTAAATTGTACACGTCAGTACACAAGGCCTGCAAGTCATTGCCTTTTTATTTACTCCCCTGTTGAGTCCTTCCCTCCATGATCCCTTCTCACACCTAGAAAAACATGAACTGCAAGGAGAAAATGTAAGCTGGGGCAGAACCCCTCTTGCTGGGACTGATCTTGTAGGGTGCTAAGATGCTGCGGCTCCCCCTGAAGCCACTCAAGGAAGAGAGACCCATCGGAGGTCTCTCCAGGTACATGCTGCAAGTGGTGGAGCAGCAGGCGCCGTGGGATGCTGGGCTGGGAACAGCACCAGACCCAGGCTTCCTCCTTAGAGTTTGAGCTAGATATGCTTCTGGGGTACAGCAATGCCACGAGAAACAGGTTGTTCCTATAATTCTCCTTTACATATGGATAAACTGTTGTATCTGAATTATTTTTTTTTCTGGCTGCATTACAAATGCTAAACTGTGTATAATACAGATGATAAAGCTTCAAGCAGGCACCACACAGATTGTTTGCCAAATATCACACCTTATGGACCAGCCACATTAGTGCAGTAAAGAAGGAGAGGAGAGTGCTGGCAGGGCATGAATAATATATGCTGCATACTCAATTCTGTAAACGCACTTAAACTATTTGTTTTCCCTATTACCAATGGAAAAAAACAACATTAAGTTGTAGGGTTTAGTAACTGCATATTTTGTTCCACAAGGAGTAAAACGAAGTCACGGCTATAGTAACCGCATATTTTGTTTTGCAAGGAGTAATACAAAGTCATGGCTACAGTAAGAGTATTAACTAGGCTTGCATTTTCTAGGTGCTGTAACTTCAGGCATAAAAGGTTAACGGTTATTGGCAACGCTACTGAATTACACTGATAGGTGAATAGCTCACAACTAGCCAGACAGTTCACCACATTGCAGGCAGTTGGCACATATGAAGCGCAAAGAAAACAGAATTTAAGGACACTTGCTTCATTGGAAGACTATTGCAGTGAGACAGTAAGCAGCCTTATGGTGCTCCTCATTCTCTCTTGTCATCCTTGCAGCTGAGTGGCCCTTCCTCATCCACAGGGGGCAAGGCTAGCAACTCATGCAAACTGAACATTCCTTTGTAACGGGCCGGGAAATAAAAAAGTCAGCGCCAGATTTAGAAACACAAAATGAATATTGCTGGCAAAACTAGGTCAGCCACCACACGCACTGTGCATCCCCCTTGCACAGGATAGACAGTCACTTCAGGAGAGCCAGAGAGATAGTTGTCTGCCAAATCCCTGCTGCATCTGCCGGGGTGGCAAACAGGTCACAAACAACAGAAAGGATTTCAGGAAGAAAACATAGTTTCCTTGTCATGAGAAACAAGAGGGGGAGCCTTCATCCTGGTGTTTCACAGCTACTCCTGCACCCCTGCCTCCCCGCCACTTGTGCCCTTCGCATGGCTTGTCCCTACCCTTGTCAGCACCCACAGGACAGGCAACATCTCTCAAGGGGTATGAGGATGCCACACACTCTGGTAGCCAAGAGAGAGGCAGCTGCCTCAATAACCCTTTCTTCCTCCACTGACCTTCATGAGCCTGTGCCAAGTATCCAAAAAAAAAAAAAAAAAAATATTCCTGCAGGCAGCTGTAACCAGTAGCCTGGACATGCATCTTCTAAGGTTTGGACTGTAAAGCCATGGTGAGCTCCCCAGGGTTTTAAGGCTTGCAGCAAGGCCCAAACAAGCAGGATTTTTCACTGGGGTAAAAGCAAAAAAAAAAAAAAAAAAAAAAAAAGAAAAAAGAAAAACCAACAACAACCAAAAAAAGAAACCTCACTCACATATACAAGGACAGACCCCCTGCAAAAAGCTATATTGGATCTGCCCTGAAGGGCTGGGGGAAAGAGAGGCTTTTCTCTAAAGAGAAAAGGTCACTAGGGCTGTTTCCTTAAGGAAAAAAAAACAAAACATTTTCTGTGCTTTTTCCCCTCAAAAAGAAAAACCCCTACAACACTGAAAGTTCCTCTAAACAAATGAAAAAACCCAAGAGCTGGAGGCAGTCACCCAGCATGGAAAATGAGCTCAAATCCTGGAAAGTTATCAAACCGAACAGAAAATAGTCTTATAATGGGAAATGTCAGGCAACCCTAGTAAAAAGTGAAGCTTCCAGTCCCACCTGTAATCACCACCCCTGCACTCTTAATAGGTTATCTACAATTATACACAGATGGTGAGAGATGGTGCAATCTTCTGCTGATGCTCGTGGTTATATATTTTGTTTAACAAAATGCTCAGGCAAATGAAGGGCACTCCTGGAGATTTCTCCTTTATCTCTTAAAGATCACCTCCCACATCAGAGGGCGAGACTTAGCAGCCATAACAAAGAGTGTAGAGATTAGGTCTTAAGACAGATGATAACTCCTGGTTTATGTTAGAATTTTATATTACCTATTGTTCTAGTGTATTCTGAAAGATGATGTTAACATTTATTTTATAAAGTCTATTTCACATAAGTCTCTTCTACCACAAGTGACAAATAAATTTCCCAAGAATTCTGTTTTGGACAAAACACAAAGGAAAAACAAAATCATCTTACGCACAACCAGGGCATGATGAGAGATCATTTTGAAATAAGTTTGGTATAAATAGGATTTTATTTCTGAAAAACAATTTTACAAAAACATTTTAGAAAAGCCCTTTTGTGGTTTTAAAACAAATTGCATTGTGCTCAGAATGCTTCAAGGAGGTGTTTGGGTTGAAATCCATACTTCACCAGAGTTGATATTCAAGTATTAAGTTAAAGTGACTCCACTTTTCACAGTAAAGCCTTATTTAATTCCCCATAAAATTTGCACAAAAATAATTTCTTTTATAATCATTCTAAAATGTTTCCTTCTTCCAATATCAAAGAATATAATTTACACAGAGAAATTACTTGTAGAATTTCTTTATTAACTCTACATTGGGTTTTTTTCCTGTTTAAACATGAAAACTTTCATTCGCTCCTTAGACATTTAGAAGTGGCTTGATTTCCTGAAGACCAATGTGCAAATATTTTTTCTATTTTCTATTCGTGAGAAGAGACAGCTAACACAACAAATGCACAAAGGCGCTCGAGAAAGGAAGGATCAGAGGAGCACACTCTGAATACGGTTAAACCCTGCCAAAGGTATGGCTTCCTTCTTAGTTGAAGAATAACCAGAAAAACTGCAACATTTTTCTAGACAGAGCAAGCAAGAGGACTCTTTGCACATCCCTCACCTTACCACTGCTTTTTCTGGTCTTTCTGCAAGCAAACCACTAATTACCAAGCTCAGAGAGAGAACAAAGATCCACAAGCCTGAGCTGAGAAGCAGCTGCTTTTAAATTCAGCACTGTTGTTTCATCATCGCCAGCAAAATGCAGTTAGCTTGAGCAGAGGCAAGTAATTATACTCATTATGAAAAAAAATAGATTTAGTCAGTTATTAAAACACTACCCTTGCAGTTTAAGATAACAGCAGCTTCTCCTGCTAAACACCATAAAGCTAACATTACTCTTTCCTGGAAGTGAGAATAAACCCACATGATAAACACACAAATTTAAAGAAAATTTAAGATACTTAGTATTAGTTCATTCACTAGTCTTAAAACTGGTCTAAGAATGGAGTAATTTTTGTGGCGTAACAAACTCTCTTTGATTTCGTCAACTCGGGTAAGATCAGTCCCTTTTTCCCCACTGGAGTTAGCACAATATATGTGACAGAATGCCTTGATTCTCAAAATTACTTTGTCCATTTAGAAACAGTTTAGTTAAGCAAGGTAAGAGAAAAAAGTTCACAATCGGTTGCAGGAATATTTTGTCCCCATTGATTGCAAATTCATACTCAAAACTGCCACTGAGTTTGGTTTTATGGTTTCCTCTTAAATTGTAATGCTTTCTTTTTTCCTCCCCAAAACACAGCAAGACACCCAGGCAACTGATATGTTGTCTCTCAGGGACCATAGAAGTAAGATTTGGCTGGTATATTCTTCTGTTTCTACAGACAATGCAATTTTTATTACTTTTAAAAAAATATATTCAACAAATTCTAAATACCTCTTTGCAATTTTCGTACCTCACAACCCAATCATTACTGCAATAATTACATCACCTAAAGACCAGGAGAGTCAAGGTTGAGGAGCAGTCAGAAACAAGGCTGTGTGCAGCGTACGGACGCGCTAACAGTGTTAATATCGTGGCTCAGAGCAGCCATGAGTCTGCAGCCCTCAAAGGCAACAGATTTGCACAAAAGAAAAGGGCCATCAGGCGCTTAACTTGACAGCGTTTCCTAAACCAAAAGCCTCAGCCAGAGCCACAATAGCAACAACCTGGATATACTGAAGTTGCAGTAACTCTGAAAAAAAATTAATGTAAGCAGAAAAACAGATGCCTCCTCTCAGACGCTCAGCTATAGAGTCACATAGCCTTAAAGTAACATCTCAGATCTTCGTATCTCATTTTCACTAATGGCTTATACCAATCTCTCTGTTGAGGCCAAAAACCTCTTCCTGACAAAAACTTTCTTCTGTATCTAAAGGAAATAGTTTGCTTCATCTAGCTTAAAGTTTAATTATGCACCCTCTGGGACTTTTTCTGATCTGATCCACAACGCCTTTTAGGCAACCCCAAGTGCACATGTACTAAATAGCCCTGTTGGACAGGAGCAGCAGTCAGCCCCAGCTATAAGGAAAAATACTGTGCAGAAATGTCCAGGCTCAGGTTGGAGGGCTGTATAAGAGTCACTGAGAGTGTAAGCACAAAAAGGTGATGGGAACACTTGGGCTAATTAGTGATTGAGAGACTTGAATAGGCAAAAAGAAATAAAGGAGCCCATTCTCTGCTCTCCTGGGACACACACAGGCCAGCAATCAGCATGACACCAGCAATCTTTGTACCAAATTTCTTCAGATTATTATGCAGCATGAAGGGGGCAAAGGAGATTCAGATCCAAGTTTCAAAAAAAAAAAAAAAAAAGTTTTCTGCAAAGACTGCATTTGTAATGCTATTTTAACAGTGGTTAACCAGGACTATGCACTCACTACAGGTCAGTTTGCTGGCTTAGATTTTGCTAATCACACTTTCCATAGAGGAGTGCAAAAAGAAGTGGAATCCCTTCAGCAGAGTATAAATCCCGCTGCTATACTACCTCCTGGAGACCTGTTCCCAGCATCTTTTGTCAGCGATAGTTCAGGTCCCCAGTGTCAGAAAGGTTTTTAATTCATTAGTCGCCTTTATTATGAAAACGTTGGCTGAAAACTGTCTTTGGGGATTTGAGGTCACAGCCATATGCAAGACTTTCTCTTCACTGTTATAAAAGTGGTATTCCTGGATAACTAAACATGTAGGAAAACAGAACAAAAGTAGAGTAAATTGGCTTTACCTCAGAAGGAAGCTAAAAGCATTAAAAATAGAGATCAGCACCATTCATCCCGCCACAGGTCAATTTTCTTTGCTTAGTTGGTGATAAAACAAGCCTCATCTTCCTTGTGTTTTCACTTTGGGATTCTTCACACACATTAAATATTACAAGGCAAAAAACCCAATCCTTTCTTCTGCAGTGAAGACAAGGCTCTTCATGGCTACTTTACAGGGATTTAAATAGGACGGCGCAAGGTGAAGAAGAGTTGTGCAAAACTTGCTGACTGCATTTTGACCTAATTCTCTGAATTCCCGATTTTGAAGGGACTACACCACTGTTTAAACTCCCAGAGGCACAGATATCAAACTTCAGAAAACAAACCTCATCAAACATTAAACACTTCAGACTGCACAAGATTAAGAAGTGGGATTTTGGTATAAATCCTTCTTATGTTCAGGATCTCTAATGTCAGCAGAGGGTTTGCTCTTAGAATTAAGAAAGGTAAAATTACTAGGCAAATACAATGCAGCAAAATAATTTTTAATTATTACTTAGAAAGAGCAAGCTTCCGAAGAGCAGCCGCCTTCTTGCCTGCCAGCTCAAAGGAACGGATCGGTTTAAGAAGTAGGACAAACCATCTGACAATTCTCACTCTCCTTGTCAATGCCAAGACCTTTTGTACCTACACAGATACATATATATATTTTTTTTTTTTTTCTAATCAAAAGTGCAACTAACACAGTCGTGAAGCTCAAAGCATAAGAAAGAACAAAGTCTGTATAAGGAGAAACAAAAGCATGACCCCTCTCCCTGGACACCTGCTGAAGTTAAAAGCCTGTCCTCTCAGAGACAGCGGGCACTAGGGCAGCTGGAAAACAGGACATGACGAAGATGTACATATAGGAAAAAGAAAAAGAATACTTTTCTCTCTTTTTCTAGATTTTTTTTTTTTTAATGGAGATTCCACCCGTATATTGCCAGGTATCTCCTCTCTGGTGAAGAATCAGTTGTTAACCTGGGTTTCAAACCAAGGGGTTGAGTCCACATCCCATTTATGCTTGATTTATGCCCCCTTCCTGTAGCCTATTCTTCAAGTGTAGGAACTCCTTATTGTTGACTTCACAGGGGAAACCTCCGTAAAGGGCTCATTTCTTTACCGGAAGTCACACTGAACGTAAGCAGAGCAACAGCCACTCTAGCATCAAGCGAGAAGACTACTCTTCAAGAACAAACACGTTTCCCCTCATTTACTACACTTCCTCCTATATCATGTACTACAGCAGCAAATTATCATATTCAGTTCAGTATTGGCCAACCTTGGCAGTCACCCCATAGAAAGACAAAGGGTAAACTAGTTGAACATATGCTGAATAAAGAAAGTGATTCAAATAGAGAAAAGTAGACCTGCACAGAATCATAGAATTATAGAATGTTTTGGGTTGGAATGGACCCCTAGAGGTCATCTAGTCCAACCCCCCCGCAGGAGCAGGGACACCACTAACCAGATCAGGTTGCTCAGAGCCCCGTCCAACCTGGTCTTGAATGTTCCCAGGGATGGGGCCTCCACCCCCTCTCTGGGCAACCTGTTCCAGTGTTTCACCACCCTCATTGTAAAGAACTTCTTCCTTATATCTAGTCTAAACCTACCCTGGTTTAGTTTAAAACCATTACCCCTTGTCCTGACACAGCTGGCCCTACTAAAAAGATTTTCCCCATCTTTCCTATAGGCCCCCTTTAGGTACTGAAAGGCCGCAATCAGGTCTCCCCACAGCCTTCTCTTCTCCAGGCTGAACAAGCCCAACTCCCTCAGCCTGTCCTCACAGGAGAGGTGCTCCAGCCCCCGGATCATTTTTGTGGCCACAGGTGAGGGTTTCATGCAAAACCCACTGAAGTTGATGGAGAGCGTCCCACAAACCTCATCTGGGCTCCAGCTCTAAATGGCTGGATGGGAAAAATCAGCACTTTCCAGTTATTTTAAGTAACATTACAATCAGAAGATGCGTTAGTGGGTGCTCCCAAGGCAAGCAGCTTATCACCAACCCAACTGCTGGGGGACCAACACAGAGCCAGCCATGGAAGGGGAGGCCCAAAGAGTTTCATAAGTGCAGAAGTCTTTCACAACTGAGGAATAGAATTGAGCCAATGCTATTCTGAAGCCTCTTCTCCATTTAGCTCTGGCAACTTCAACTGTCACGTAAGATTTCAAATGGCACTGCTCAGGCTATGTGTTGTAGAGATGCAAGTGTGACTGAGCATGCAATATTTCTTTCACACACTGGTGACTGCATCAGACAAACCAACCAACATTCCTCCTCCCCCACAGCACAGCCACTGCCTGAGCATTCAGCCCTGTTCAGGATACTAACAAATAGCTCACTGCAAAGGAAGGTAAACCCTATCTGGGTGCATAACAGGAAAAACAGTTATAAAGTAATCGCTGAACTTTAGCTTCAAACTCAGAGTGTAGTGTGGAGAAATAAAAATAATAAATCTAAAATAAAAAAAAGCATCTTCTTACCAAATACAAACAACTCTTTCAAGTGATTATAAATATAGTCAGTGAATTGTGAAGACCATAAATCCTTTCCAGGGTTCTGGGACCATCAATAATAAACCACAAAAGCAAAATTCATGTGGGATATGATGTCAGCATTCCAGTTCACTGTGTTCCCATATTTATGTTTCTATAATACATGGTTGGAACCACAAATTTTAATGGCATAACAGCTTTATTTAGCAGAGAAGTATAACTTGGAAATCAAAGTCTCCCTTCTAGCACTTATAAATTGTGTACCTCAACTTCCACGTTATCCAGAAAGGATTGGCAAAACACCAATACAAGGCGTATTGGTACAAGGTCTTGCTGACAGCGTATGAAGCCCTTGAGAGTTCGCCCTGGAGTACCTAAGTGACAAGATGCCTAGGCCAACACGGCAGAGACCACCCTTGTTTATTCTTCTTGTCTGTCCTAAACTTCCCTCAGAACCTTGCAGAGAGCAGGGCCTATCCGTACCCCTTAATCAACATCTACAGTTTGCTGCAACAGAACAGCACCTCCTTAACCTGCTTTGCCTCTTTTCAGTTGCTCATAGTTCCCCAGGCTCTTTGCTTTGCCTGTTTTCCTTTTCTTATGATTGTCATTAGAGTAGTCAATTCTGTGCCATCAAGTCCAGTTTTATTTCCATCATATTTGCAGCATCCCAGATCACTAGGCTATGGACACTTTAAAACACAGTATCAGTGAACAGGAGAGCTGCACTGACTATTTCAGCAATGATTTAGGGGGACTCCCTCTTTATAATACAATAATCAACTTTAGGGACAAAAACTCAGAGGCATGGCGCTTAACAGTAGAGGGCACAGCTATCACCTTGTACACATGGAGCACCCTAAAGTCATTGCATTGAAACATGCTTTGTCTCAGCCTTTTCCCATCTCTCCTCTTCTATTGAACATGCTCCCTCGCTGCCATGAGGACTTTTATTTTTAAACTATCAGTATTTTTACAACTCCGTCCTCTCTTCTTTCCCCATTCTCTCCACAAGCAATACTTTGCTTTCTCTTATTAAACTGTTCAAAAAAATGAACAGGACAGCCAAAGATACTACTCCAAACTGCTGCACAAAGGGTCCAAAAGCCCTGGCTTGCAGCAGAGTACAGAGCTAGTACAGATCCTGCTGCTGACTTACATACTGGTTTTGTGTCTAGCCCTCAATCACAGACACTCAGGCCACCACCTTTCATTATTTAGCTGCCACTGCCACATTTGAGTCCAGCCTGTTCCCTCTACTGGACCATCATATAGATACAGATTAAATTAATCTACCTTCTGTGCCTCTGGTGAAAGCCAATGTGAGGAAGGAGGATCAATGCATATCATAACATTAAAAAAAATTAAGAAGACTGAATGGCAATGAGGAAGAGGTTTGACACACACTGGCATGGCTACTCCATACCAGCAAGGTTTTGCCAGCACACATCCATTGACAAAACTGTGCAAGCTGGCACGGAGCTTGTACAGGCACACAGGGAGTTTGTTGACAGTAGAGATTTACCATGCCCAAAAGGTCAGAAGTTGTAACAGGGCACACTTTTGCCCACCTGAAATCCTTTGCACATTGGTCTAACTTCTGGTTACAGACATCAAATGCGTTGTTTTGCAGACCCCTTCTCAGCACTCCTGGCAACATTTTGTCACGCAACCTGATTCTTCCCTGACATAGAGCCAGGGCACCACTAACAATGAGAGCAGCAGGAGCTTAGCATCCCCCTCGCTGACCCTTTTTTCCATCTGGCTTTACAACCTCAATAGCAGAAATTACTGTCCCTTTGCTGCACAACAGTGCCTATGGGAAGCTCAAGCACAATGCCACCAGGGTAAGAGAGGAGAGATTTCTTATGAGGGCCACAAAGACAGTCACCCCCTGCAAGAGCCGCCCTCTACAGCTAAGCCTGACTTTATCAGATGTACTTCTGAGGAGTGGCGAGTTTCAGCCACATAATCAGAAAAATTAGTTATAGCAGAAATACCATCTTTGCAACTACCATTTATGACCTACAGCTGTTTCTTCAGCTTCAGACAGACAGAAGTTACAGGTCCCAGGAAATGTAAACAAATATATTACCCCTTTGATAATGTATACTTCAGCTGATGCCATTTATTCCTCTTTTGTAGATCTTTAATATACTGTTTATCAAAACAAATTGCTTCTAGTTACATATGTTTTAAGGGCTGCTCTATCATAATTATTTTTTCACAATTGAACCCCAGTAAACTTTTATCCAGCCTTCTCACTTCCCTTTCACTGCCATAGCCAATCTTACATGCTAATTAAAAACAGCATATGACAATTAAATTGCACTTGTTTTCTTAATGAGATAGTCTTTTTTTTGCTTGCTTATTACTTACTTCATAAAAAACCTATAAATTGGTATGACCTTCAACACCATCAGCTCTACCTTCTGTAGTATGAGATACAGAGTGTCTTTTCCCCCTTCCAGTCCACATACCATAAGCATCAAATCCGGATATCCAGTAACAAATTGCTGGCTACAAACAGCTTGCTGCTTCTGTTTTGTGCCTCTGTTCCTAGCTCTAGGCTCTATTGCAACAACGAAGATCAAAGATTCTGGTTTCCTCCCTCTCCTCTATAACCTCAGCGCAGTTCATCCCTGATTTGCCATTCTTTCTCCTCACCTTTCTCTTGGTTTAAATTCTAAGCACAGTTGATCTCAGCACCAGAGAGCATGTTTGAGGAAACAAGGATTCTAAAATGGAGTACAGCTCTTTATAGAGTAAGATTTCCAGTTGCTGGGAAAGCAACTGAAATCTTTATTTTCTCAGGTACATCACTTGAGGGACAAGCATGCTAGCGGACCCGTAACATCATATTAGTTCTGCACCCTGTACGGCTAAGGCACTTAGCAGTTGTGGGGCTCCCATGCCTTTCAAAGATGGCCTCTTGCTATGTACTGAAGATGTTGCTTCCAAGTTCTCCATGGAGCTGCATGGTTGGGATAGCTGTTTTCTATTAAGCACCCTCAGTTCCAGACCTTGCTCCCAGACAACAGGATACAGCTAGAGCCAGACCCATCTTCAAGTCACAAGACAAGGCCCACATGCACATCCGGTTCTCTCTCTGCGAGAGCTTTTTTTTTAAACAGCCAAATTCTGACATCTGATTCTACTACATTCATTTTGAATTGATTTGCATAGCTTGACACTTTCTGTGAACATTTCCAGGGCCAAGCATGTTGAATAGAATTAAATACATGTATTTCTTAATAGTTCTGTAGCAATTAATCCAATTATTCATATCAAAAAGACATACTTTCGTGGTAAATGGAACTGAGGGTACATACTGCAGTTATAATGTCGCACCCACGGATTACAAGATTTTTATAGCATCATAACTGCAAATTAGTATTTTTTTCCTCTGCTTCTGATCAGTTAATTGAATGGGATCTCTATCTATTATAGCAGTCTATTATGACTGTATCATTTGTCTTAACGGCTCCAGTGTCCTTGTCTAAAGCTCCATCACTGTATAGCAGCTGGTCCAGACAGAACTGTTCATTTAACAAAGTGATCACAGAAGCTACTAACCAGGAATCAGAGCCCTTCACTGTAAGACCCAATGTTGCTCTCCAACATTCTTTCTCAAACTATTAATGTTTTTTTCTCCTCTCAGACCCTTATTTGACCCTAAATTTCTCTGATGTTCATTTTTCCTCACTTTAACTCATGACTTTTATGCAGTGATTCTCATTGTCAGAATTCCATTGTGGCACAGAAAACTCCCAAAGTTATCATGCTAGTAATACACACATCTGTAAACAAAAGGCAGTCCTAAATTATAACATTGGGTCTGCACACTCTCTACTTTGAGAGCCAAGCCCAAATGTGCCTGAATTTTGCAAGTGGTTCTTCAGTTGATCAAAATTCCCATTCTACATGTTGTTAAAGCTTCTTAAGTTCTCACCAGCTGACTACTGAAGTTTATATACGATCAGAGTTAGCAAAGTTAAACAACTGTGAATGACTTTACCTGTAGGAAACGAGTCAGCTTCTGGAGGAAGTCTGGTCAGCAATGTGCCCTTCCCTGAAGGGAAGCATCCTTCCACCACTCAGGAATGGGTGATGACTTGTCCCTAGAGGTGCCACTCCTAAAAGAAACATGAAGGAGAAGTTGCAGGTAACTGTGACACATATAACCTCAGTACACTTTTCACATTAATTTAGCCTGCTCAGACTCCATGGCTCCAGTGGTCTTTGCACTGCTTTACTGGGCTAGATCATTGTTAACCCTTTGGCCCGAGAACCTAGCTCACTTTGCAAGACTTGTCAGGTTGTTTCGTAGCCTGCAAGGTGGAATTGTATGCACTCAAGTACTCTGTAGACAAACAAGGCTGCAGCAAAAAAGAGCATTAGCACAAATGCACACAGCAGATTTCAAAGTTCTAAGGTGGATGAGACTGGGGCGTGCAGACACAGCAAAGAGGAACAGTTCCTTCTCCCCACCCCTGCTGCAAGTTTGCAACAACTCCCAGAGAAATCCCTCATCTAGCATATATTATGGTGATGTTTTATAACACCCCTGCTGCTAGAAAATGCAGTGTTACTGCCCTGGTTTTTGAGTTGGCCCGATCAATTTCCCATTTCAAAGCAAAACCTTCCTGCTGGACTACCAGCTCTCAGCCATGTCAGCCCACCCCCAGAGGCCAACTGGGGACAGGACCACCCACCCACACTCACATTAGCTCACTTTTCCATCTCTTTCTTTCTTTTTTCTCTTTTTTTTTTTTTTTTAACCTGACCATCAACCTGCATCCTCAGCATCTGAGGCATGCCTTGCTCCCCAGCCCATCACCAAGGGAGAGCTCGCTGGTCCCTCCAGCACTTGCTGCAGAAAGGGATGCTGCATTGCTTCCTCCGCCCTCCTGCGAACAAAGGGGTTCAGAACTCCCATCACCTGCAGCAAAACCTACAACTGCTTGTTGATCAAAGACCCGCTCAATGGCAGCCATTAGCTCCTTTCCAAATAGCTTTATTATTTTATTCACACAGTAGTGTTGCTGTTAAGCAGCTGGTGGTTCACCCTGGAGGGGATTGTTTTCCGAAGGTGGTTTCTGTGGCATGGTGCTATACAAATAAAGACCACTGTCATCTTAGGAAACTCTTCTCAGGCTGTGGCAAACATTTTGCCATGGGATAACCTTTAAAAACTATTTGGGCAGCCAACACTGATTGTAACCCGGGC
>NW_009258788.1:347014-375558 GCF_000687185.1 Egretta garzetta
AGGCCTTGCGCAACCTCTGTCAGTTCTATTCTGTCACCTAAAGGTGCATTTAATCAGTATTATTTCCAGGATTTACTAAGCTTTTGCTGTCTCAAGAGAGCTTAGTACTCAGAAGAAAACTTGGCAACTTAGAAGAAAATATTCAGTGTATTATATAAAGCTATTCTTAGCACACACATAATTTCTAAGCAGCATAAATCACAGTGGTTTAAAGTACTTAATAAGAAAAACGGTAATCCAATAGGAAGTTTCTACCCCGTCAGTCTAAAGCAGGTAAGTTCACGTTAAACTGTGAGTGTTCTCAACAGGAATCTGATGTCCTGAGGACCAAGGACAAGTCTAGATCATAGACTCATTTGGTTGGAAAAGACCTTTAAGATCATTGAGCCCAATTGTATTTGACCACTGCTAAACCATGTCCCTAAGCACCTCGTCTACCCATCTTTTAAATACCTCCAGGGATGGGGACTCCACCCCTTGCCTGTGCAGCCTGTTCCAGTGCTTAACAACCCTTTCAGGGAAGAAATTTTTCTCCAATATCCAATCCTATCCTGGTGCAACTTGAGGCCATTTCCTCTCATCCTATCACTTGTTTCTTAGGAGAAGAGACCGACCCCCCCCACACCTCACTACAGCCTCCTTTCAGGTAGTTGTAGGGAGCGATAAGGTCTCTCCTCAGCCTCCTCCAGGCTGAACACCCCCAGTTCCCTCAGCCACTCCTCATCAGCCTTGTGTTCCAGACCCCTCACCAGCTTTGTTGCCCTTCTCTGGACACACTCCAGCACCAGAATGTCCTTCTTGTAGCAAAGGGCCCAAAACCGATGACAGGACTTGAGGTGCAGCATCACCAGTGCCGAGTACAGAGGCACAATCACTGCCCTGGTCCTGCTGGCCACACTATTCCTGATACAAGCCAGGATGCTCTTGGCACTCTTGGTCACCTGGGCCCGCTGCTGGCTCAAGTTCAGTCAGCTGTTGACCAGTACCCAAGGATTCCTCTCTGCCAAGCAGCTTTCCATGTCTACTTGCCCAAGCAGGTTACTAACCATTTCGTCTTGGATCATGGGAGCCTTGCTCTGCTCCTCATCCCTGCCTTCTGGCTCAGGGGGCTGGGTACCCGGAGAATAGATGGGCACTTCAGATCTTGTGTGCAAAAATCGCGTAACAGGGATACACTCAGACTGTCGTGCCTAGGTACATTTGTTGTCCTGAACAAAGTGGTTATCGTCACTGGGTCAGCAGTGTGGTAGGCTTATCTCCAGGGAAGAGCCCATATGGGTGGAGTGGTAGGACAAACAGGTTAGAGCACGATGGTGCCCCTTCACAGCTTCAGCTGCCAGAGGACAGAGCGTACCCAGCTAGGCACTGCATACAAGGCTTTAAGAACAAAACTGAAGAAAATGTTAAGGAAGAACTACCAAGGCAAATGTTACCTTAAAAGTTTAGTACAGACTGATTTCCTCTCGTGAACTCCTCCTTTCTTGAATTCTTTATGTATACATAGGTAGATACTTTCCCTGTCACAAGAGGCTGACAGGCAAGCAAGCACCTGTCTGAGCAGACTGCTCACCTATTCTTATTCTAAGAAGCTCTTGGCATGATCTCATATGAGGGCTATCAATACTAGCCTCTCACTGCTGACGAATGCCTTCTCCTTTGTCCCCTTGGTCCCAAATTAACAGTATATTTTCATCTTGAGGACAGGCTCATTTACTGTCATGAAGTCCACACAGCCAGTAGCAAATTGCACCATGTGTCTAGACCACAAAAGGCAAGGGGCAATATTTGCCAGGGCAATTACATGAGACGAATGGATCTTGAATGCCTAGACCAGAACTGAAGACAAAGAAGGTATCTGATTAAACAAACCATTAAGGATGAACTGCATTTTAAAATGCCCCCCACATGTACCTTTTTAACTTCTCGCTGCAAATGCAATTTTTTATTTGGAAGCTGGGGAAAGACCAGGTTGTGGCCCTAGGCTGCCACAGTAGATGTATATTATGGCGAGTACGCTTAGGGTGACAGTTATAAACACACTGTCTCCAGAAAAACACTTCATTTACAAAACAGATTTGACAGCTCGGTTTGTTTGCAATGCAGAGCACTCCGCCCAAACCCCCACATGGCCCTGTGAGCCTTGATTACTTCTTTGATGCCAGTTCTTCCATAGAGACCTCTGAAATAGAAGTGATGAATGAGGTCCTGTCAGGCTCCATTCCCTGGGTGGCCTTGAATCCATCCAGTTATCTGTTACACTGCCAGCCGTGACAGTGATGAACACAATGCAGGCAGCTGACAACACCCCTATTCATTACAAAAAGAAAAAAAAATAGATAGATGGAAAGAAGTATGTTTGCCACCCTTCAATGCTTCACTCATCTACACTACCTTCAGAGGACCTGCTTGGGGAGGCGATGATGAAGTCTGTTTATACAATTATGTGGAACAGGAGATCCAACATCCCTCAGCTCCATCCACTAAGCCTGAGCATCAAACTGCCCAGATACTGGCATTTCTTTTTTTCCTTTATTTCTTTAATTAAGTTGTCTGTGGTTCACATTTATTGCAGACTTGCATTCTGATGGGTCTGTCGCATGCACAATGGCCACCGAGCAGCCTGATGACACTTCCATTTTCATGTGTCACGGACATGGTGTGTGCTAACCAAAGCAGCACCTCACGAAAGGATGAAAGCTGGGAAGAACTGCTAGCCTGTTTTGTTGCAATTATGGCAGACTACAGAGCAGCCTTGTTTGTTCCATAATCCTCACATGAGAGCAAAGATTCCTGCACATGAATTGCTCCTCTGGGTATTCTCTCTCAGTTTGCCTCCAGCAGGTTGTCTGGACCACTCGGGGCCCTACTTGTTGGTTTGCGTCATCAGGACTGACCCACATGAGCTCACAAATGAGTTTTTTCAATTAATGGAGGCTGGCAAGGCAATTGATATCACCTTCTAGCACCAGAAGGCAGGCTGAAAAATTTTTGTTTAAACCACTGTGAAAGAAAGCTAGAGGTTTTTTGCTTTTAAACCAAAAGTCTTTTTCCATGGCATCTTTTAATTTTCTACCACTAGCACATATAAAACCCAAAGCACAGAAGTGTGTACCGCCTCCCCCCCCTCCCCCCATATGCCACTCCAATGTTTTATTTACAAAAAGGCCAACCTGGTTATTTCCTGTCCTCATGACAGCTCAGATTTTTCAACCTCTCTCTCACATACTGTACCACAGAAAGCTTATATTACACTGGAAAAGGAGGCGTTGCAAAATAATTCCAAAACAAATATAATTTCAAACAAACACTTACACTTTGATTTTGCTCAGAGCTCACAGTTCTTATCGGAAGTTTAAATGAAAAGGCTTTGTTTATTTTTATTTTCCCAGAAGGGAGAACTTTCATAATGTTAGATTTATCCAACTGATACTAACCATTTAAATGTAGATGTTTACTTTTAATCAGCTACCTGAGCTCTGCCTATAGTCATTGGAAAGAAACATCTCCAAAAGCAAATTGCACTTGAGAAACCATTTTCTCTGAGAAACCTGTCTTTAGATGGACCGATCCCTTCAGGTGCTTCTCTCTTGTCATTTACTATTGAGGGAGCGACAATATCTATTGTAGACTAGACATCTAAGTTGGGTTAATAGTAAGTGAGATGTCAAAGTAATGAGTAACGTACTGCAGAGACCTTTCCTTCGTTGTCTCACATCTAGGTACTAAAACTAGACCTGACAAAAAAAAAAAAAAAAAATGATGCTTTATTTCAGGAATCAACTGCTCCTTCCTTTACAAAAGATATTACAGCTCCTGAAAATTCTATTTAAAAACAGAATATTTCTTGCGTAGAAAGCAACCACTCTGCTGCTTCTGTTGTTGTAGGACAGCCCTTAAGGTAAATGTAGTGGAAGAAATACAATACAGAAAGTACAGCTGACAGATTTTTGCAGAGGCAATGCTGAAGACCCAGTGGCAAAATAACCTGTACAGTTGTAGTTTTAATTTCACTTCTTTTCATTGTTTTGCCTATTTAATACACCAACATATGCTCTGGCTGTAATAATCTCACTAACAGAAAACTAACTCACAGAAAGCTGAGCCTATAATTAGTGGTTACTCACTTATATCTCAACACCTCTCTCTGCTGAGCTTCCACAAACCACTCGGTAAAACCTGATGACCTGGGAAAACCTAATCTAACACAAAACTCAATGTCTATTCAAATAGATTGGTGTTTAAACATTTATTAAAAAAAAAAAAAAACCACCCAAAAAGCAAGCTTTCATAAATCTTGGGCACTTCCAGGTTCAGCCCTCCATGCCGACACAACTGTTGCAATGCCCCATCAGGGAGGGCTGTCTTTCCAGTAGGCAGCTTCCAAGCTCCACAAGCCTGGGACAGATTTGTCCTACAAATTGCATGATCCACTCCTGTGCCCACAGCAAGAACTCCATGTTCTGCACAGATTTAAAATCCTCTTATTCAAATCATGGGACAAGGAAGAGAGCAGAAATCCACAAGATCGTCCACAAGTAGACACTGCTCCACTGAGTACGCTAAGTAAGCTCTCTTTATGGCAGCGGTAAATTTGGTGCTCAGACTATAAGTGAAAGGAGTGTAAATAGTAGAAAGCCTGACTCTTATCTCAGGTTGGAAGACACAGGAGAAATGGCTTTGTCTGCTGATGAGATAATGTATGAGGTCCATGGTACAATTTAGAGGGTCAAATTAATCCAGCACAATTCTGTTCTCTCACCTTTAAAGATGCAATCAATTAACACTTAATATCTGTACTACCTGGATGCATTACTGAAGAAAAAGAACACTGCCAAAAGTCTCATCTTTAAAACAACTTAACTACCGAAGGAAGCATGCTGCAAGCAGTTACTGAACTTGCCTGGCCAGCAATAAGCAAACAGCAGAAATGCAGGAAAACAGGAGAAATAAGTGACTAATATGGGGTGGGGGTGAGTGTGTGTTAATGCCAGAACCATAAATACATGCTAGATGCTAGCAATATCAAAAATCATATCCAGTCCTGACACTGGACATCTTGAAAACAAGTTCTTTGGGGTCTCCCCAAGGAGCCAAACACACACACACGTCTTGCAATCTCTTCTGCCCAAATCCTAAACAAAACCCTATCATTTAGCAGATGCTGGTGGATGTACAGGTGGGAAGAGTGCTGCAATTGCATCAGGAGACACAAAATTACATGCCTCACAGATTGGTGGCACAGAGAAGCAGAGGAAGATATTAAAGCCTTTACCCTGTCCGTAAGCCTGCCCAACTCTCCCCCGTAAGCCCCCATCTCCAATGGGCGGATGCAGTGGTAAGCCTGGACCTACACCACAATGTAGTACCATCAGATAAGCCCAGAAAACAGGACTGGAAAGGGCACCCAGTGCACTCCCTCCCCAGGGCAGCGAGCATAGTTCTCGTACTACTCTTGATAGAGTTAAGCAGTGATAGTCATTTACTGATCCCCCATGGCTTATCACCCAAAATAACCTGCAAAATGTGGCAAGGAAATGTATTTATTTTCTGTTCCAATATAAGCACAGCATATGGCACTGCCATTCAAAAGTTCCCAGAAATGCCTGCAGTTATCTTCCCCGGCTTATCATTTTTGAGCAAGAAATCACACTTGTCTAATTGTTAGTGCCTGGGACTGTGCAAATAAAGAAAAATATACACCACCTAAATTTTGTCCTAAATTATCTTTTCATAACACAGCCTAGAGCGTTACATTTAGCTAAAGCTACTAAAATGTAGCATGTGTTCTAGTGCACATGTATTAAGCTCAAATTACCTTTTTTTGCAGGTAACTAAAATGAAGAATTCAGAATTAAGACACTCTTTTATCAGTCCCTTCCTCTTCATGCTACTTAATGCAGGAAATATATACTGTCAGCACCTTGAGGCAGACAAGAGGAACACAAATCAAGCCCCAGCACCTTTTCTCCTTTATCCCACTTCAGCAAAGGAAGCCTGCACCAGGCTCCCTGCTTTCACGGTTTTCTTTTAGTCACAGAGTCATGGAGCTGGAAGAGACTGCAGAGAGTCATGAATTCCAGCCTCCTGCCCCAAGGAGGTCTCCGCTGTACCCGTGTAACTCCCCACAGAAGTGTCTCAAAATTCATCCTCCAGCAAGGAAGAGTCCATGACACCCAGTGGTTTACCATCATTGTCTTTGGGAAAGCTTTCCAAATATTTTATCCAAAATTGCCCATTTTTGGTTTTGATGAGCAAACAATTTTCTTCCTCTCTGCCTGTTTCAAAGCTCCTACACTACGTGCCCTCAAGTCTTGTCTTCTGTAGACCAAACAAGCCCAGTCAGCCAAACCTCAGCCCTTCCTCCCTGTACCATGGAGGGTCCAGGCACCCCTCTTGCTTTACTCAGTTGATCTCTTTCTGAAGACCTAGCGGCAGTCTGAGTAACCATGATAGTGTTGATTCCAACTTTCAGGTTTGAACCAAAACCAGAATCAAACCTGCTCTTCTGCTCATTTTTATGTCAGAGTTGTTATAATTTGAGCTCTTTTATGTTGAAATACTGGCAGAGTAAGCCTTTCTACCCTCATATTTTTATACTGCCACAACTGAATCTATGTGGTCTGAAGGACCACTCTCACAAGCAGAATGGAGGAAGCCAAATAAACAGTTTCCAACAAAAAATGAGGTAGTCTGAACTTTTAAACATCTACAAAACCTGGCAACTTCTTCATAGATAAGTTATTTCAGGCTCTATGGGACATTTTTGTGCCATGCCAATCCACTGAGAGCTGGCTCTCCTAACCTTGTGGCTAACTCAATCCCTGGTGTAATTCCAGAATTTACACAAGAAATTAATTTCACTCTAGAAATTAAGGATGGATGGTTCCTTCAGCATAAAAAAAAAAAATAAAAAAAAAAATCAGATTTCTCACTTCACAGCTCAGAGCTAGTTTTTGAACTTCTGCCTTTTGCCGAAAATAGCCGCTGAAATCTGACTAATCTGGACACGTTTCCATTGCCTTTCTATCCACTAGTGACAAATAAACTTCTTCATTTGCAAGTTCTCTGTAAAGCGTAGAGCTGATGGACAAGAATGAACTGTCAGTGTCACTACTGGAGCAAAAGAATCCATCAATCCTGCTAGGTTTCTTTTATTTGAGTTAATCAAAAGCATGGTAACATCTTAAACTCCAAGAGTCTGACTCAGAAGCTTCCAGAGCCTCCCCAAAACGATTCTGATCAGTGGACCAGATTAATCAAAGAACGGAGAAAGATTCACAGCTTGATGCTCAATTACAAGGGTGATTCAATTCTAAGGGTACAAGGCCTTAAAATGGAAATAACCCAAGCCAAGGGAAGAAGCAAATCAAAGCTCTTGGAAGAGCCCTACGAGTGCAGAAGCATGAGTTATTTTTACTCACTTCTCCCTCTTTTTGAGTTGCATTCAATTTTTATGGGGTGGGAGTTGGAAGTGTTTAAATGAAGACCTAGGCTTGTGGCAGGCACCTCCTGACAGAAATATAAGGTAACTCAAATTACTGCGGTGTCCTGCAGTACCAGCCATCCCACCAGCCCTCGATGCTAGGGCAGGCAGTAACGCAGAGGCGCTGGCGCACTCCCACACCATGCAGCTGAGCCCCTAGGAAGCGCACCCTGGCTGCCTGGAGCTCCTTACTTTGACTTTGACTTTTTAAAGATTACATACAGGGTTTGAGGGCCTCTTTCATCAGCCAGGCAATGATCTGCCTTTGTTGCTGAGCTTGCTAGGCTTTTAAAGTTGAGCGTTCTTTCAAAAACTTCTCAGAAAGGCAAGATTTGGAGACTGAAAGGAAACTCTAAGCTGGTGTCCTGCTTTTCTCTGCTCTCCCATTCCCTGAAGCTCTTCTGTCGGAGACCGTATGTGTCTCCATTTGTCTTCAATTCTGTTTCTCTGCTGCTTCTGATTGCCACTTATGCACACAGAGGTCTCTCTTAGGCTAACTAGTGGGGTCCTGCTGAGGAAAATCTTTTACTTCAAAAAAAAAAAAAAGAAAAAGAAAAAAAGAAAAGAAAACCAGAGTCAGAACAAAGCACTTGTTTAACTTGAAGCCCAAAGTGCCTTTCTTTTCTCATACTGTATGTACTATTGTTAACTTTTATCAGAGGAACAGATATTTCAGGAATCACTTCAGAGTTACCACCACAATGATTGATGACCGGTCAAAAGAAACATCGAGAAAGCAATAAGCTGTAAAAAAGGGAATGCACTGAGCCTGGTTCAGGATTGCCTAGCTGTGCCTTTCAAATTTCTTTCATCACAGCTGTGACTGTAAGCACTGCAGGGTGAGAACAGGCAAGGACTTTGTGGAATATTTGGAGGTGCTGATAGGTAATCCGTATTGCCATTGGTACGAACCTGAGGATAAAAGATTTAAAGAAATGGAAACACAAGGACTTGGGGGGGTTGTGAAAGAAAGAAAAAGAGCAAGAACAGCGAGATTTATGTAAACCCATTGGGAGTGCACTGGAAGTCTCTTTGATGAAAGATTGAGATTGCTTTGAAAGAGACTTTATTGAAGAAAAAAGCGAGTGTTGTATACAGGGAGAGAGGTTAGCTGGGTCACTTATCAGTCTGTCCTGATTTTCCCCGTTGTTTCCCTGAAATTGTGCACATGCCATACGAGTCTCTCATACCCCAAATCTTGCTCTGAAGTGAAGCATCACACAGAAGGGGAAACTTCTTGGAATTTGATTAACTTGTGCTGCTGTTAGTGTCAAAGCCCAAGGCAGTTTATGTGTGGGAGGACAGGGGGAAAGAAGACCACAGCACAAGAGAGACTTAGCTTACACAGGCAGCACATACACAAACACACCTCACAACAAAAGCCCATGTTGTCAGCAGGACGCTGGTACTTCCAGAGCCAAGGCTCAGCCCAATACTGGCTAAGCAATTGCACGCTACCTACCTATGTGTTCCTTCCATGATCTCAATACGGGTTTGGTTTTTTCCCCTCCCAGACTTCCTCCTGTTTTGGGTAGAGTAGGAACCTTTTTCATTCTGAACTAGAAGATACAGAATTGAGTTCTGACTGGAAATGCCTGTCAGTGAGCCTGGCTGACTAGATGCTATGTGCCATAGGTTCCCATTATGGCCAATGGATAGCTATAATCCAACCCAAGTGACCAGCAACCTCTGGGAGAAAGGATACACTATGTAAATGTAAGCCCTCAGTGTTGCCTTTGGTTTGCAGGAAAAGATTAAGAAAATTTCCTCTAACACAGGCAATCATGGCTTTAAGAACACGGGCCAAACTGTTAGAAATTTTTAAAACTTTTAAAAGTGCATGTTCCTCTGCTTTTCTGTTACCCTCAGCTACGAAAGCAATAATGGAACTTTGATACTATAAGCCAGACCTGTCTGCATTTGGATATTTTACACATACATCCTCCAAGACTAATTATTGTATTTTTTTGGTGTACATTTCATGCAGAAGCATAAAGAACTTGTATTTGTTTCTTGTATTTTCTCACTACAGATCAGTGTACTGTTCAGGAGAGGCAGGTACACTTCTCTATCCTGATTCACTTCCCTTTACGCTAGTAATTATTGGAGGTTTGTGCTGAAAGACACAGTAACCCGTAACACTGGCTTTCAGCAATTTTGAGGCTCTCCTGCCACATGTACCAACTTCCTGAGATGGCAAGAAAGCATCTCAAATCAAACAATGCAGAATCTAGAAAAACTTTACACCACTATCAAAACTTAAAGCTGTCTGGCACTCGAAGGTAATTTGCTCCGTTTGCTGCACTACCAGTCATTACTAAGGTCATCCAAAAAGAATCAATTAAGTTTCTACCCTGCCTACGCCACTGAATCTCCCTAATTTTGCAGAGATGATTTTCCACATAAATACATTGCAAGAGAGAGCATAGGTTGAAGTCATGTCATTCTGTGATAAGCACGGCAACCTGCTTCTAAAAACAGGTTATACACAGAGATGTATACCGACTTCTGCAGATCCCACTGAGAAATCAGTAGTCTTTCAGCCAAACACAACCATTCCACCAACAAAAATGCAAATACAGTGATTAACCCTTATGACAAAGCAAGAAGACCCAGCTTCCATGAGGATGGCTGCAGGGATATGAACTTCACCTGGATTTAGGTTTTACTACTTTAACAGTTAGGTTGGTAGAGCACGCCAGCCAGAAGCACAAATCCACTTGCATACAATTCAGCATGAGAATTTTTCCCTTGTACAGCTGAAGACTCCTTGTTGTCTTCATTATTTGGCCTGTATGCATGCAATGTTATGTTTAAAAAGAAATAAAACCTTCCTCACACCAAGACTGGCAGAAAAGCACTGATAGAAAGTTTGGTTTAGCTTCTCTTTATTTGGCAATATCTCTCTATCGAGAAATTCGGACACCTTTCCCCTGTTGTTTGCTATCTGTGTCTCCATCAACCTATGTCTAACAACTATAGTCCCAGCTTACCAGCAGACTATACAGCACAAGAGGAAATCTCAGAAGGTTCTCCCTCACTGCCACACTTCTCATTAAATACAGTAAAATTACATTTTCTTCTGACTTACTGCACTATTAAAACCAATATGAGAAACTCCCTGTTCTTCGCAATTTGTCTGTCACACCTACAACAATGTCAAACATGATGTAACACGAACTTAAAGCAAGTGCCAATCATGACTGTAATCCTGAAACTGCCAAATTCGGTAGCAGAAGTCAGTAGAAGCAAGTCTAGTCAGATCCTTCCACACCAACTTCAATGGAATTGGCCTCTTGCTGTTATGAGGGGGAACTGGGTTCTGCAAGAAGCGTGGCCACCAGTATCCATCCAGGCAGCAGGAGCCCATGGTACAGCACAGAGTCAGGTGATGCGGTAAATGCATCAGCAGAATTTACCTCACTTGTTAAGGAGAATTGCTCTCTGATACAAAGATGCTGCTTGTAAGTGCAAGTATCACCATGAGGTACCATACTGTACTTCTGAAGCACACCAAAAAGTGTTCATGGCAAAAAGCAGAGCCCATGTGGTACTCGGATGAACCTCTCTCTCACAGCGAAGCCTCCATTCATTCATCCAGCTGACTATATTGCTATCTTTTAGCACATGACTTCTGTGAGGCTTTTTGCCCCATCTCAGGCAGATGGAAGAAGGGCAGGTACAGGTTAAGTAACACATTGGCCATGCTACTGCCCCTGCACACCTCCATGCAGGTCAGCAGCATTGCCTAGCACTGCACGGAGAAGAGCCAGCCCCCACCTCATGCTCTCCCAGCAAACAGGAAAGAAAAAAAATAGGTGCAAGCTGCACTAGGGAAGGGACAACCCTCTCCATCTAACAGGTGGAAAAGCAACCATGGCTCCTGTATAGGAATCCATGTCTTGCAATGATCCTATCCAGAAGAATGGCTGAAGAACAACAATCCAGCCCTCACAGTATTATGCAAAGAGACACCAAAGGGAGAGTTTGACCACAGATACTTATATGTGAAATTAAAATTGTGCCTCAGAGAGCCTCATTTCTGTTTGCAAGTCATAGTTATCAAACAACACTCGTTTCTCACAAAGATGCATCTCTGCCTAATTCACTGGGAGGAGGCAAGACTGATTAGCATCGGGATGAAACATGTTGGCTCAAAATCCCAACCACCCTTTGGTGGGGAACCTCTGAGGACTTCAAGCAGGGTTTGGAGATGAGAGCAAGGGAAGCTTAAAAGGACACTCTGAAGGCCCAGAACTGCATGTGATCAAAAACAAACTTTGTTTAGAAATTCCTCCTGATCCTCAAAAATCTCTCAGTCATCCAGAACAAGAGCCCACAACGCCAAATGATCTGCCTGATGCTCACCAGTCTCCAGATTTTCTAAAAGTGCAGGCATATCAAAACAAACCGCATGGTAACTTGCATTCACATCATGCATTTATCTATTCTAGTTTGAATGGCCTACTGTAAATATGCTAAATTGTACTCTGAGAGAACATTTCTGAATACACACAAAACCCAAGTAACTGGGATCTGAGGTTGCCCCTTTAGAAAGGTTAGATAAAAATATGCTTCTGCAAACAAAGTATGGTGGTTAATTCTGTGCAATCCCTTACACACTCTGTACAGCTGTGCCTGTATCTGCATCAGCTCATTTCAAGTCCTTTTTCCAGCTCGCTCTTGCCTTCTTCCCCAAGACCATCCACACACAGCAGAAGCCAACCCTCTTCACCAGACACACGATCTGCAGGCTTTTCCGCACAGCCACACAACTCCTCCACCCCATTCCCCCAAAGACAAACAACAGAAAGGGCAAATCAGTCCGAGAGACAATTTTAAAACCAAACAGCTTGCAAATTATTTCACTGTCAGACCCAGGTTTGAAGGTCACAATTATATTAACTTTAATGCTTGCAAGACAAAAAAAGAAAGGTTTCAGAGGTTCCGAGTGCCTACAACCGTCTGTGGTCTGTAATGTGTAACATTTGTGCTCTCGCTCTCTCTGTGAGGCTAGAGATGAGCTACCATATGTAAGTGAGGCAGGGTAATAAATGCATTAGCAACACATCTACCTTTGAGAGGTCATTATTCCTTATATTTCCAGCTTGCGTTAATACATCTCTCGCTCAGTTCACACAGTTCTTTCACAGAGAGATATCATTAGCTTTTCAAGAGACACAAAACAGAAGGGTATGCCTTTGAACTTGGATCAGTTCAGTGATATAAGGCGTTGTCTAGTAATAACCCAGGTTTTTCTGAAACCTCAAGGTTTCTATATTCTGCATGATTCTCCGCTGAGTCACATTCTTTTTAAAAACTGCAGCTTTCCAGTTACAGACAAATTTTGACTGCACCAGTGAATACCACTAAAGTAATACCTACCAAGGAAAACGCAGACAGGCTAGCAAAGGCACCTTTACAAGAGCTTCCGAAGCACGAGTCCAAGTCGTGCCCTGGCTTCACGCTACTAGCTGCTGCCACTGGACCCAGCAATGAGCAGCTAAGGCTCCCTGCTTTCCAATACAAACCACTAACATGCCTTCACTGTAAGGGGCTGATGGGTCACCCAAGCACAGGCAGGCAACAACCAAATAAGCACAAGCAAATTCAGGTCAGCTGGATGTGGTCCTTAAGGCTGCTTTTACATTTGTTGCAGAGGATAAGCCACTGAAAAAAAAAAAAAAAAAAAAAAAAAAATCCCGACCGAGCCGAAGACGACAGATGATTCTGCCGATGCCTGTGGAAAGAAAGAAAGAAAGAAAGAAAAAAAAGCTCTTGGTGTATCTCACAGCAGGCAGATAGCCTTCAGCTGCGGGAGGCATTAACATCAGGCCATTGAAGGCAATGGAGCCATAACAATTTACAGACCTCTGCCCACAAGCCTGGGGCTTCTTGCAGGGTTATGTCCCAGACCTTTTTCTTTTCCTTTTTTAAAGGTCCATTACTGCTTAGTAATGAAAAGCAAGGGTAAAGGGGTTGTATTAATATAAAAGCATTAAAGCGGTAACACACGCAGATAGCAAGTGCTGATTTGAATTATGCAGTCGCATGTAGAGCAAATGAAACTTTTTTGTTTAAAGAATGTTTAAGAAACACCAAAATGTGACATAGATTAAGTTTTAAAAGACACATCAAAGCTGCAATTCCTCAGAGCTTCCCCAAGTATGAAGTTCCCAGGTATCTCCTTCAACTATGCATTGTGAAATTAAACAATGTAAACAGATCCTTTGCTTTTCTGAAGTAAAAAGGATTGATCTTGCAGCTTGATTTCTGCTGAAGCAAGCCTGCAAGATTCTTTAGTAATTTGACTGCCACCAGATCAGGAAAAAGCACATGTTATGCTCACTAATGTTAATTGACACTAAGAATCAACAAGACAGATCCACATGTTCTCAGAAGGATTTAGTTGTAAATAGAGCTTCATTGCTAAAACAAATTAGACATTAGCTCAGATACCTGTAGGATCTCTTTTCTTTACTAGCCATGCTGGAAAGATGCTCAGAAAAGACATGAATTTGTACTCACTTTACCAAAAGTCCTCCTTTCTGCTTCACAGCCTACCTACTGATAAAATCTTCTGTAACTCACCAGATCATTAAAAAAAACCAAAACCTTAGATTCAGTTTATGTCATCCACCCTTCTTGTGTTATATGCAAATTCAAAGCAGTGCAAGTTTGTTTCCCCCATTCAAAAAAGTATCCCATTAGACTCCCAGGGATCTGAGGGTAGAGCACACCATTGCGAGGAATTAAATTAATGCACCTCAAGGAAATTACTGTGCTTTCCCTGGAAGCTACAAGCCTCAGCTAAATGGCAGCAATATATAACAGGCATGTTACCAACATGACTGTATACAGGGAATCACATTAAAATAAATTCCAAGATTATTTTTTTAAACACGCTAGAAATCTCTACCTTTAGGCTTACCTGTTTTATTTCTTCTTTGCAATGAACTAGGAGCACACAAGATCAGGTACTGCTCCTCGGGAGCAAATGGTTGCTAACCTTGACCTGATCATTTATGGTTTTGACCACACCTGGAACCTGTTACCCAGATTGGGCTCTCTTCAACTTTTTATTTTTCCTTGCAGTAATTCTTTTTTTTTTTTAACTTATCTTCTATATAAAGCTTTGAAAAAAATTAAAACTGTTGGTTTAAAAGGACTAAACTGCATTACTAATGCAGAAGTGTAGCTTACTTTCAACAACCTACACATCTGAAAATAATAGCTCCTTGTATTCAAAGAACTTTTAAAAAAAATAGGAAAGTATGAATTCTATAGTAGACTAAATTTCATTCTCATTTTCTTATGGGATGTGCTCACTCTGAACTAGAAATTGGGATTCATCTGATCAGATTTAAACAGCTGTATCTGACTTGGTTGTCAAGGCTCCTTTAATAATCAATGAAAATTAAAGTGGCACTTCTAGGGCACAATTAATATCATACTAAAGCAGGCATCTGAAGAAAGTTAGGTGAAGAGCACCTATTTCTCTTGGGAAAGGCAAGCTGACTAACTCAAATGTAGACAATGGCCTTGTACATGCATAAAGGTAATAAAATTAATTCCACCCAGATATGACCTGTGGCATACAAAGTGTTGCTTGCAAACTGTAATTAAAAAGCCCACACTGAGGAAGAGCTGTTCTATGCTGTTTATCCACAATAGTTATCCAGGCCTATTCGAAATAGAAACGGGAGTCATTGCTTTATGCATTAAATTGTCTGTTCTCCCTGCTCCAGGAAACTTGAAGCTCTTCTTATATTTTAGAAGAGGGGACGTGCCTAGGTGAATAACCCAAGGAGAAGACAACAGCCGCACAGTGTCCTAATAGCTGATCTCGGGAACTTTGTTTCAAGAAAAACAGCATGTGGTTGGTGCCCTGGGGATGGCCGTGTTCTCTGGCACTGGGTGGCTTCTGGTACCTCCGACTCTCGGTATGTTCAGAACATTTCCTGGGTTTCCAAGAGTAAATCCAGAGGAAATCATTTTGCTGTGAGGATGTGAAATTATTAGCCCAGTGAGGTTACCACCAGCCAGCAGCTGGATGGTGTTTCCAAAGGGAACAGCGCAGAATGTGAATCACAGATACGCTGCTCTATCTGCTGCTCAGAAAAGCCTTCCTTAGTTTGGCATTCCTTTTGTACTGATAGAAACTATAGACTGAGACAAGTATTTTAAACTCCTTTTTATACTAATTTTATTTGGGAGGTTGGGGGAAGAAATAGTGTGAGCTATATGCCAAAGATTATGCAGCTGCAATATAAAAACTTGCTGTTTTCAGACTCTAGTCAGAAGAATCCCAAGGAAAGGATTGTGGGACTGACACCAAGAGGGCAGTGTGAGAAGTAGAATGCATGATAAGAATATGGGGGAAAACATGATTTAGTAGATAACGATGCTGCACAGATAGTATGGGCTTTAAGGAGAAATTGTGGAGCCAAGCAATGTTCGTACTGCATTTGTTCATCCACAGTATTTTAGAGTTTTGTATCAACATGATACTGCCGAGTATCTTAGAGATATAAGAGAATAAAACCAGTGAGTTTCTTGCATTGCAATGTCTGTGCTTTTTGGCAAATTAATTTTTGAAGATATTTTACATAGATCCAACTTTTTTCTTCTACAACTATGATCTTATTCTGCAAGGTGGGCTCTTTTGGCAATGTCTTACACCAAGAAGTATAAATGCAGAAGTAGCAAGAATGGAAGCACTATCTTCACACCTTCTTAACAAGAAGAGACAGATTTTTGACTGATATCCAAAAGGCTGTGCTACCACACACCCCAGAACTGAGCCCAAATCACATCTGCATTGCTTCCGTAATGTTGTATCTACACATCAACCTCATGTTCTTACTGTGGGGAAAGTGTTTGCTGTTTCCCCTGTAATGATAACAGAACTTTCCTCCTAATTCATTCTGGAGATTTGAGTACTACAGGAAGGGGATGATTTTCTCTGTGGCTGGCTGAGACACACACGGGGACTCTCCACATTATGCTGTGAGGACAGGGGTCACTTGCATTACTTACAGTGTCTGCAGTTTACACTTTTCAATTAGGAGGTAATCAGCATGCCATTATGAGTAAAAATTGTTGGAAGGACCTTTGGACTGTTTTTTATCTGGTGAATCTCCAGGGGCAGCTTGACTGAAGGAATGACAGGAGAATGAGCTGAGCTAGGCTTATGATAAATAAGAACAATTATCACACTTATTATCTGATAAATAATGTATCATGATTTGCCATTAACCCATCACAAAACACCTACTTCAGGAAAAAGCCTGCAGCCTGACTTCCTTTTATGCATCCCCGCTTAGTGTCAGGTATTTGTGCTAAAGGAACATAAAAGGAGTGTTTACTCAGAAGCAGAGAGCCGCCTCTGCATCCTTGATCATTTCAATCAGGGAGGATGAATTATGGTCCTCGTAGAAGCAACAAATTGATTCTTCTGACTCACCGCTGCATGTTTAAGTATCAGAGACCCATCACAGGAAAAGGTACTAAACACTCTGACCCTCCAGCTCAGAAAAGCCTTCAAAGCACTTCACACATTACAGAGATTATTCTCCTTTTTTCATGGGTAAATGCACTAAGATATGGGACAGGCAGGCCAATTTTTTTTCAAATGTAGCGCCTGAACATCAGAACCCAGACTCAGGAGCAGGGTAGCCTGCCCCGGGATTTCTCCAGGGACTCCCGTGTTTGCCGCTCCCCAGCTCATGGGTCATCCCCCCTGCCACCGGGACGGATCAGGATATTACAATGCACACTAACACATACTGAGGAAAGCGGCACTGATATCCATTTTCCATAGGCCACATTAGCTGCTGCCCCATAATCAGCCGAGCTGTAATTGCTGCAGGGATCAGGGGCACTGGGCTATAAAAGATAATCTCTGTTTCTGTCTAATTTTTTTCTGTCTGCACTTATGAATGAAGCTCATTGCTTTCTAGCATCCTAGATGGACACCTATGTGAAATATTCAGGCTTTGGGGTTAAGTATCACCATTCATATTAGACACCCAACCTTAATGGAAGTGGCTTGACTAAAATCACAGAAGAAATCAGTACCAAAGCCAGCACAAAACCAGGCTGTACACTCCTGTCCCTGTTACGGTTATCTGGCATATGGAGGTCCCTTTGCCTGAATGAAGCCAGTGTCTGGAGATCAAGCCAGAGTAAGAATTAGCCAGCTAAATAATACTGTCCTCTAGCAAAAAATAATACCGACTGAACATGAATTTACTAATCGGTACTGAGGAAATGCTGAAACTATACATAATCCATTAAATACACTCTAAACGTAGGAAGGAAAGACAAAACATTTTCCTGCTATGGGCTTTCGTTACAGCCATTCCAGCAAGCAAAAATGCATTCTAGCCACTGACATTCAGTAAACAACCTGGGCTTTTTGAAAATTCACTACCTTTTTCCCAGGATATTTAATTTATTTTAAAATCGCCATTTTTAAAGTGTACAGTTTTCTTTCTTTTTTTTACTATTAATAACTTTTTTTCCTTTCAACTTATTTCTGCTTTTATATCCTTTAACCCTGGTCCCCATTTTAGTTCTAGATTTGAAACTTGATATTTAACAGCTGTGCATATTTGCTCAGGCATTTAAAAGTCTTGCAGACAGGCATTCCTAATTTTTTCAGTATTTTCTTTATATAATTCATAGCATTTCTTTTCCAGCTTCACATTTCCTCTTTTGTGTCCCTGATCCTCCTAAAACCGTGCTTTACCTCCACACCATAAACAATGAGACCCTGAGTAAATCCCTAAGTAGCCCGTCTGGGGGGGGGGGTGGAAGAATAATTTTAATGTAATATCACTAGCGGAGAGAAAAAATTGTTTTCCATGGCAAAACACAGAACTATTTGGCTGTTGCAACTACTGTATTTTCAAGTCTAACCCAGAACTCAGCAATATCTCTTTAAAAGGATATTTGAACATGGGCTTTCAGGAAATAGGCACTTTCAGGTAACTTGCACAAAATCAGAGGCAGAAGGGGATCAGAGAGAGAAGGGGAATCCTGAGGAAAAGGCAGCAGGCTACCAGAGGAAAGGACCAGAAAAAAGCAGGCTACTGGCAGAGAAGGAGCCTTAAGGGAAGTTTCACCTTAAATTTTACTCTTCCATGATCTAGACACAAAGCCCTCGCAACAGTTAACCTGCAAAGTGGGGTTTTCTGATTTATTAGGGATCCCCCTACACCAAAACCCCTCATTTTTATTTCTGAAAATGTAGTTCAAAAAATATGAGATGCTTTGTGATGATACTATCACTTTTCCTGCAAGTATCCAGCTGTATCTTCTCAATGGTCCAAGTCTTGAAGGCTTCATGGTCAAACATACATAATCTTAAGCACGAAAATTAATTTTTTAGACCTTTTACTCCTTTGTTGAGCTCCTACCTTCTTAGAAATCAATTTTTTGAAGGATTAACTTCCTTTTAAGCATTTTTCACCAATAATCTGGCTCAGCTGGAGTTTTTATTTAATGAGATGTATTAATCATTAATCAAGTTTCCTGAAGCTCCATTTTACTGAAAGAATGACATCTTTATAGATTATTCTTGCCACATTTTTTATACGCCAGTTACAGTTACACCAAATGGGTAAACAAGTTTTGAGGGAGTGATATAGTCTTAGAAATAAGTCCAAGATGGCCACTTAAAGGCAAGTACTTTTCCCCTTTAAGTACCTGCTTTCATGCCCACATTCATGCTGTTGTGGTCAGCACTCCTAAAGTTTCAAGTTATGGATTTTTCTGGGACTACCCTGTGTCTAACTATAATATTTCTGGCTTTTGCATTTGAGCAAAGCTTATTCAGCCACTCGAGGAAAATACTTCCAATTATTCTTTTTTACTGATGTATCATCAATTCTAAAGGTTGAAAATAGAAATGTGGCAATAACAGGAAATTTCCATGGAGAAACCTGAATCTGGTTGTCCTTAAAATACATGCAACTTTATGATATTCACATTATTGCATTCGGCCTCTGTTTTCAACAGCCACCTCCACATTTCATGCATCAGACCTTCCCCTTTGCAAGGAAGGCTCCAGAAGGCACAGCTTGCATGGTGGAGGCTTTTACCTACCAAACCATGACCAAGACACTAGCGTACAACCCTGTGGTGACAAATAAAGACAACAGACCATTACACCTAGGACTGTTGGGGTAATTCTGTTTTCTAGAATTTCCTGGAATATTCCCACTGTAAAATAGAAATCAAATGCTTTTTGGGTCAGACTGAGAACACTATCTCATCTTTCAGTAGAAAGAACAGGTAGAGTGAGGCAATTTTAACCCTGTATTGACTAATGAAGGAAGATAATCATGAATTTGAAGGCAGACAGCACTGCCAAAGCAGACAGGCAGGCCCTGGCTGAGAAAGGCATTTCTCCTGTTGCTCCTTGCCTGTTGCACTATTATTCATATAAATCCAGCAGGGGCAAATACTGAAGCAGAATGAAGCAGACATTGCTAAAAGGCAAAGGGCAGGGGGGAGAAAGTATACTAAGAAAATATGGTCTGGCAGAGCACTAAAAACTGAGCAGCTCTTATTTGGGGCACCCTGCGTCTCCAGGGAAGTGCTGTGCATCGCAGCTCTGACTGTCACTAATGGGGTTCAGCTGCAGCTGGGCTTGTGGGATCTGGCAGTGCATAGCATCTCTCAAGAAATTCCCAGCACCCAAAATAGTCAAGCTGGGAAATAAAGTAAGAGAGAGCATGAAAAGCTAATATTTTCAGCCTTACATGCATATGCACGCACACACACACACAAATAAGAAACATGAAAACACCACAAATTAAAGGCTAAAGACGATTTACATAAAACAAAGAACTGATAAGATGATTGAGAGGAGAAAAAAACTAAGTTGTATAAAATCAGGAAGCAGGTGCTAGAAGGATCCCACAGTTTTTAAAGATCTAGTAGAAGGAACAGCTAGTGGCAATGACTTCCCAAAAATCTTTGAGAACAGGCCCAGTCTCAAAGGGCTGCAGTGAAGGAAATAAACTGCCTGTCTTTAGGAAGGAAAACCCAACAACTGAAAAGAAACTCACACTCCAGTCATTGACAGATGTGCAACCGCAGCAACTTTGATGTTGGGAGAAAACAGACCTAAGAACCTGGACAGCAAAAAATGTGGGAAATGGTGGGTAGCAGAGGGTGGGAGGAGGTAACACTGCCCAAACACTGTTCCCTTGCCATCATGATTACCTCAGTTTTATTGTTAAAAGTATCCTTTATCATTCATTAAAGTAGAAAATATTTATTAAACACCAAGAGCAAAAATTATAGCCCTCTATCTCCTTGTCTTTCTGCCTATACTCAACAAGCCATTGAACACAATGGGATTATTCAATGTTTTCAATTTTGATTTTCAATTTTGGACATGCCACAACACTTACATTTTTATCCTCTTCAAAATTAGTGATACAGGACAGCTGGCAATGCCATGGCCTGCTGAGCCAGCAGAGGGAGCAAAAAAGGGTGGGTCATTCAGATACTCTGGTATTTTCATTTAAAGAATCTACAAAACTATAGATTAGATTAGATTAGACTGCATTTCATCCTGCCTTATGATGGACTGAGAATTAGAAGAAAAGCTAAAAATGCAACCATTTTCGTAAGACTAGGACTTTCAGCACCTCTCAGCTTCAGTTTGGACTTGTAAAATGTGAGGCATAACGCTTGTTTGCTTGATAATATTTGTGTTGGGAAAAATATGTTCAGATTGTCAAGGATTCAGATGTCACAGGCTTGGGAACTGTAGATGTTCCTTACCTCAGCTGCATGTGACCCTCCAGACTGCAACCACTGAAGTAACAAAAGAGGATTTGGTCTGATATGTCAATGTCAGTCAGGTGCTCCTGACATCATCTGCACAGCAACACCATCAGCACAGGCTCTTGCAGTAGCTTTAGGCAGAATTCATTATTGCTTTCTTACGCTGGCTTGGCCCATCCTAAATGACTGCAAAATGTCTGTAAGGTCTGGGGTTTGGGCTTTGCAAAGGGGGCTCCTGGCAGGAAACTTGAGAGCTGGTGCCAGGTCAAGAACAGGAATCAGGAATATGCCAGGATGAGAAGGAGATGCAACTATAGGTACCCCTGTGCCCTGGCTGCGCCCCAGCTCTGGTTCTATGCCACCCATATCAAGGGGGGTATCATTTAGGGAAGCAGAAAGAGCTACCTTGGCGACACAGGGACAGGAGAGGAACAAGCTACCTCACCCAGACTATTGCAACGGGCTGTGCAAGAGCACAGGCATGGACTAGAGTAACTATGGCTTCTCTGGCATCTGAGCAGCTCTGGTGAGCTGCTAGCATCAGGGTTTGAATCGCTGTGGCTCTCACACTCATACTCACAGGCCTAAGCTGATAGACAAGAAATTAAACCGGAAAGGATCCTTCTGCTGATGCTCATTTTCATCAGCTTGCATTTCATTAAATGTCATTCATTTGCATTGCGTGGCACCATATTACTATACTTATCCAGCCATTAGTTGCAGAGCTGGTGCATAACCGCAGAGCAGTCTGCTGTCCCCTCTGCCTGCCTAGAAAACTCCAGTGCTCACATGGGCTGGGGGAGCTGTAACCAGAAAGAGCAGCAGCCAGAAGCTGCGGCAGCCTCCAAGTAGACAGAGTCTTGGTACACAGTGACTCTAAGTGGGTTTTTGGATCTAGAAGCACTACAGGTGACAACTCTGCAGGCGACTGCTCTTTTGGCCTCACTGCCTTTTTCTTCTATAGTGTCTTTTAACCTGCCTGGCAGCCAACTTGCTCTGCTTTTAGCACAACATTTGAAACAGGAGTGGCTCAGCCTACAAAGTCTGAAAAGCAGCTGCCCAAGCACGGCAGCTTTCAAAAAAAAAAAGGGGGGGGATGTGAAACTTGCAAAGAACATTTAATAAATCTCTGTATTATTTTAACCAATACTTAAGGCCAAACAGAATAGATGTCAAGTGTGAGATGCAGTGTATTTGTGGACCGTTGTTTATAAAACTCAGTCACTCTGAGCAGCTCCCAGACTGCTGTTGTAGCCTTGAGGTTACACACTGCTATTTTTCTCTGACAGCTTAACAGATCTGCAAAGCGACTGAAGGAGTGGGGCAGCTCCAGCTCTGCCCCTTGTCCCATCACAGTCCACCTCCTGCCTGCCTGCGCAGGATGGCCGGGTGCCTGGGGCCATGCTGCCCCTGCTGTGCCTTCTGGCTCTGCACAGCGTACCTGCACTGGAGGTCACTGTGGCTGCAGATGAAGAAGGGGCTTCTCTGAGTATCATCTGTCATTCGTGTTGTCACTAGAGAATTAGGAAGATCAGCTCTATCAAAGGCCCCTCTGGCATCCTGGAAACAGCTTAATGCACCCATCAATTCTGTGAGAGACTTGTGTCAAACAAAATGCAAAGGTTGAGAGCACACCCAGGGTTAAGAAGCAGCCAGAAACTTCCCACCAGCCAGCAGGGTCCACACACCACACAACCTCCCTGGAAGCTAAAGGTAAAGAGATAAGCATGGGACCTAATGCAGTTGCCTGCACACACACACCCTGCCATGACTTGTTCTTGTTTCAACATAAATAATACCCATGCATCACAGTAAAACTAATCTCAGGCGTGCAAAGACTGCACTGCTGCCTTCTGCTTTGCAAACGGAATACAGCTCTGCAAGAGCAGGAGGCACCAGAGGCCCTTCTCTTCACCCTGTACCTCGCCTAAGCGAACAACGTAGATAAGAGCCTGTGATTAACAAGCAACAAACTCTTTCACCAGCACTTTTCCCGTTCTTTGGCCTCAAGAGGTACATTTCAGGCCTATTTTGTCCTCTACTGAAAGCAACATTATATTGGCTCTAAGTGCCGCTTTCTGTAGTTAAGTCTTTTACAGACAAACATAACTGCACTACTACCAGCTTGCATCTGATTTAGAAGTATAAGCCAAACCGTACCACCACTGGAAACCTCAGGGTCAATACTCTAGTCTCTCCCAGGTTTTAACAACGCCCTCATCGCTGTGAGTATCTACTGCCTTCCAGGAGTATATTAAATGATGCAACAATCTCATCTCATTTTCATTCCAACTGGAAACTGGTGCATGGGATTTTAATTACAGATTCATTGTTGGTTTGTTGGTTTTATTTTTTAAAACACACTGCTCTGTGCATGCTTGTTATTGGAAACGAGCTGTGCCTGCAGAGAGCAGCTGCAGGATCACACACTGTGGGAAACCTCTCGCATGGCGTTTGATGTACTGTACCACAAACCTCTTGCTTCTGATTTAGCACCTTTCTTTGGATTCACATAAGCTGTTCTTTGTCGGTACTGTTGTGGTTTTTAGGAAATTAAGAATCCAAAGACTGAAAACTATTCAAAATAATTTAGAGCAGAGAATTGTTTTGGTTTAGAATATGTGGCAATCACAACAAGACCTTTCATTAAGAGGAACTGAAGAAACAAAAGGGCTGATCTTTCAAAACTAGAGATCAGTGATGAACTTCAGGATCAGATATTTCAAAGACTTCAACTACTTTAAAGTCACATGTCCCAAATTATGTGCCAAAGGTTCCATAGCCCCATCGCTGCAAAAAGCTAGGACTAGAGCCTCAGCTAGGGTCAGCTGGTGAAGGCAGACTGAATTCAGTGTAGCCATACTGGTTTACACAAACTGATAGTCTCATCCTTAGATTCTTATGCTTGTACAAGCTGTAATTCTTCATCCAAATCAACAGGCTGTAGAGTCTATTTTCATCAGGATTAGTTTTCACATAGGAGTTCATATGGTGAGATGTACATGTTGCATATCAAAGAACACGCACAGCTGCGTGCACAACCTCAGTTGTTCCCTTAGGTTTACAGCTCAGTTTTGAGGACTTGGCTGTATGTGTGTTTCCAAGATCCTGGAACGTCAAGTATAAGAAAAATGGAAAAAGTCATTTTATTCCTACAAAAAGAGAGAGAGGAAAGTGCTCATAACTCTCACCATAAGCAACGATTAATCTGATCTTTTAACCAGCCACCTCTGCCTTCCTAACACACAGGGGAACTACAACTGTACCTGCCACAACCTAACACCAGGATTTGGAAGCCCTGCTAGCAAGCTCAATCAGCAGATGCCATCATCTATCTTGCCAAAAACGATTCAACTGAAAGCCCCCCTAGTTACAGCTGCACAGAGCTCTGCAAGTAAATTAGTCAGCTCAGAGCTCCATATTGCTGCAGCTAGCCTGTTTCCAGCATCTAAGCTACCCAAGTGTGATGTGTTTATACCGCATGAAGGAGTAACCTTGCCCTCAGATGTGCCCTCGCGCACAGTTTCCCTTTGACTTCAACTTTGTAGTAAGGGATAGTAGTTTATTGCTGCCTCACACTACCTTCTGTGGCCAGTAAGGAAAGGAGTCTTTACTCTCCTCTTTACTCCAGTGTCCTCTCACATTTCTCACCCATCTGCTCAGGAGAAGAAAGGCGCCTAGCGTATTTGAATTGATCCCCCATAGCGACTGCTTCCTACCGCAGGTATGTGGTCCAAGGCATAATGTCATCCTTAAAGGTTATGCCCATCCCGTTCACTTTCTTTAAGGAAAAAAAAAAAAAAACCAAACCCGCACTTTTAATGTTTTTCTCCTGAGAGGGAAAATGACCTTTCATTGCAGAAAAACGTACTAGCTGCACCATTAATGCTGAGGAGTCAAGTCCTCGCCGCTTTGATTGAAGAGCTGTGTGAATAGCCGGCCTGTTCTCTCTGCTGTAAAACCGCACGCCGCATTTTGTGCCGCTTGCGCTAGTTGCTGTTGGTTGCGCTTAATGCAAATGGTACATGCGCCAGTTACTGTACATCGTAAGATTTCATTTAGTTTAACAGAAAGACCCCTTTCCACCCAAAAGTCATGACATTTAATGTGCCACAGTAAGGAATGCCAGACATGGTCTGGTATCGATGGTTTCAATATTGCGTATGTACCTATAGCTCTAGTAGGTATGTATGTTAGAGAAAACCTTTTAACAACATATGATATGCCATCATTATTAAAGTACCTCATCACCTTGTTTATGACACTCAGTTTAACTGATAGAATTCATTATTACTTAACTTGCTCTGTGCAGAGGTGTCCTTCCTACTCCAGATACAAAAGATAAGTGTTTGGCCAATTAAGCCCTTTGAATAGATAAGTATCTTTGATTGTCTTTGTTCACATACTTGCAGATCTTCATTCCTAAAATAAAGCTCTGACTATATGGGGGTGGGGGAGAATACCATTTCTCTATTTCTTGCTTTTTTGTGACAGAAAATGCACATTTTGGAATAATGAATAATCCTTTTTATTGTGATGAGTAGTTGTAAAAAGAAACCAGTACTATGGATTACTGTAGGGATGTACAGGCTGTGCTTCCATTTAGCTTTGGTTTAACGTATTCAACTTTTGAACATTACCCAGAGTATACAGACTATTTTACAAACATTAATACCCAGGACCTTAATGACAGGTATTAATCATACAACCTACCTGCTTTTTGAAGTCATGTATCCGGGTATCACAGATGAAGCCTGAAGAAACCCAGGCACTCATGGAGTGTTTCAGGACTGGAGGTTCCTGCAGATGGGAGTTACTCGCTGCTGTTGCACATCTGCTTCCAGCTCAGTAACAGTACTGGCCTGTACAGAGTAGCACAGACAGAACAACACCTGTAAGTGTTTCTACTAGTTGCTCTATATATACGCACAGCTTCAAAATTGCCAAGGTTATAACACCTCTTTGTTCATGTTGTGAATTCATTTAGGATCCTACCAACTACACCAATTTGTCATGAATAGTTGATTTATGATTCTGCCAAATATGCCAATTTGTCAGGGGTGGAGTGAGAGAGAAGCAAAAATATGCTTTATTGATATCAATGGCAAATGTGACAGTGGTCTAACAAGATTTGATGGTAAGGTACACTTGATTATTTACTGCATGGAGGGCAGGGTCAGACAAAACTGTCAGGGAGAACCCTCCCCTACGAGGTTCAGAAAGGACCCCCTTGCTTTCCAAACTCCTTCCTCGGAGAGGAGTCTAGGTGTGGCTGGATCCAATCCTAGTCCCAGACTTGGTCAACAGTTTATGTCTAAAGGATTATACATGCGCAATAATCCTTCACATCGCTGTCGAGAATATGGTTTTTTACACGGCTTTGGTTAGGCAGCAATTTAGGATTCATTAACATTTTTGAAGCCTCAGAAAATTTAACAGAGTGATTCAATGGAATTTGTTACAATCCAAATAGTGACTTAGTTAGAGATTTGAGAATGGCAAGGATCACCTGAAAACTTTTCCACAGGATTGCACACACAGATGGGGTTTAAGTCAAATCACACACAGAGACAGACAACCAGTTCTGAATCACATTACACACACACACACACAGATTAACCTGCGATTAAAATTTCCCTTTTTGTGAGTTTTATGAATTACTCACTTTTATGTGCCGGTATTCATCAACAGATGGTCAGTGAACCTCAGGAAATCAGGCCTTGGAGTCCTCGCAAAATAGTCAATGGATGATTTTTTCAATCTCCACAAAACCTACCCTGAGAGGCATCCCAGCTCAGGGGGAGATACTGGGTCACACAGCCCGCCGCAGTCCTGGAGAGTTCCAAAAATTCTCCCTTTTGGATTGCTATTTATAGGATCTAGAGATGATTGGCTTTGGTCAGTAATTTCTATTCTGGCCACAGATTGAGCTGAGTTCAGGTAGCAGAAGGCCCAGGTGTGTCCAGGGGGTGCCTGACCACCCCAGCCCCAAGCTACTGCACTTGCAGCCAGGTTTTCCCCAAAAGCATGAATGATCTATCCTGGCTCTCAGACTGGTCCTGATGTACCAGTCAGGCAGCAGATGGCCCAGGTGTGACCACCGGCATGTCTGGCGCCCAAGTCACTGCATTTGAGACCAACCTAACAGCACAATAGGGCTTATCCTGAGATCTCAGAGCAGCCCAGGAGGGCTGCACCACCACAGTTCAGTATTCCTTTTCCCTAATACTACATAACAATATTAGTAGATACCTTCCTCCCTAAAACACCCCAAGTCCAGCGTGATATTACTTCTTCAAGAGGGAAGGGACTGTATGGTCTTCCATGCATTCACCAGGATGTATTTGAAAGCCATCGCCCTGCACGGTGGAAAAAGAACTGACTTCTCTGTGTCTTAGTAAGCTCACACGTAAGTGCTTGTCTTCAGCAAGGCTCACCCCCTCCCCAGATTACTGCCCCCTGGCAATCTGCAGGACCAAGCACCACTTTTGAAACCGGTGGGAAACCAAGGCACACACCGAATGCAATACAAGGGAATTGTAAAAAAAAAAAAAAAAACAACAGTATGAATAATTTCATATTATTCAACCTTCATAACCTGCAGGATGTTTTTAAGTTAAAGGTGGTCAAATGAACAGCTAAGCTGGCATTTGAAATTCAGGGGGCAACTTGTGTTGCTCGGGTCTAGTATTCGGATGTTTATAATTATGTCAGTCGTACTTAGTCTCTTAGGGAGACGTGGCCTTTCCTGCCCCGTTTCTGAGACAAGCCAAGTGTGAGTCTATCTGCCTGCAATGCCCAGCTGCCGGCTGCCTTCCACCAGCCAAACGCCCCGGCTCCCACCGCAGCCCTGCCTGCTCAGGAATGGCTGCAGCTAGGAATATTTTAGTGATACCTTATTGTCTGAAATTCATTCCCACAGCAAAGCACCTGGAAACACCCTCAGTGTACCCCAGCCTTGCGGTTGCTTTGCCGGAGGGAGGCATCCCTCCGCGTGCTGCCAGAGGGGGGAGGCCAGGCCAGGCCAGGCCAGGCTGCTCCCCGGCCCTGCCACAAGGGCCCTGCCCCCAGACCCCATCTTCTCAGAGGAAAAGCCCACCTTTTCTCAACCCTCTCCCACGCACCAGACACCCTGTATTGGGTTTGTGTGGCAAGGTTTTGGTAGCGGGGGGGCCACAGGGGTGGTTTCTGTGAGAAGCTGCTAGAAGCTTCCCCTGTGTCCGCCACTGTCCAAGGCCCAGGCCACCAGCAATAG
>NW_009258788.1:375846-403638 GCF_000687185.1 Egretta garzetta
CGCTGGAGCAGTCTGCTCCTGAGGGACTGCACCCCGTGGGAGGGATGGACCCACGCTGGAGCAGATCGAGAAGAGCTGCAGCCGGTGGGAAGGACCCACGCTGGAGCAGTTCATGGAGGACTGACTGCTGTGGGAGGGACCCCAGGCTGGAGCAGGGGCAGAGTGTGAGGAGTCTCCCCTGAGGAGGAAGGAATGGCAGAGACAGCCTGACCCCTACCCCATTCCCCGTCTCCCTGCGTCGCTGGCCGGGAGGAGGCAGAGAATTTGGGAGTGAAGTTAAGCCTGGGGAGAAGGGAGGGTTGGGGGAAGGTGTTTAAAGATTCAGGGGGGTTTTATCCTCTGGTTTGACTGGTAATAAATGAAACTAATTTCACCAAGCTGGGTCTGTTTTGCCCATGACAGTAACTGGCAAATGATCTCTCCCTGGCCTTATCTCAACTCACGAGCCTTTCAATACATTTTCTCTCCCCCGCGCTGTTGAAGAGGGGATTGATAGAGTGGCTTTGGTGGGCGCCTGGCATCCAGCCAGGGTCAGCCCATCGCACACCGTCACGCAGCAGGAGGGCCGGGAGCCATCCTCGGCGAGGGGCCCGCACATCAGCTTCAGCCCGTCCCTGCCCGGCAAGACCTGGCATCCCCAGGGCCATAGGGCCCCGAGCTGGGCTGAAATGGGGCCCTGGGCAGGGCAGGGGAGGCCCCAGGCGGGGCTGGCCTGGCCAAGGCAGGCTGTAAAACCCTGCAGCCCAGCCCTACCCATACAACCTGTGCAGGTGCGTGAAATGGCGCTTCACAGGCCTACTGGTAGCTACCTACCCTGGCCGCCTCCTTTTTTTTAAAAAAAAAAACAAAATGTGTTGTCTGATTTGCCCTCACATGCAAGCTGTTGATGGGTGGCTAAATGGGACAGTCACCGAGTGGGAAGCACATAATTAACAAACAGTCACAGTGTAGGTTTGGAAACCTGTGACCAAAGACAGCAGAGGTGCCTGAACCACTAAAACAAATGGTTTGCCCAGCTCATTACCCGATCAGCGATGGTTTGGGTGTTCTTGGGTGCCCTATCAACATTATAATCAGTGCCACTTACATTACATCATTTGTAGTGCGTGGTTACAAATGCTAATTCATGCCTAGCAAGTAATAGCTTCATTTCTTACCTCACGGAGAAGCAGATGAGTGAAAGCATGCTTCTGCAGAGCAGAGGAGATTATCAGGGGCTCAATGACTATTGGCTTTTGCATTTGCCAAAACACATCCCGTGACTGACTCTGCTAGGACGCTTTAGGAGAAAACAAGGACGTTCAGAGCCTTATACAAAGCAGATAAAAAAGGGCCGGGGGCGGGGGAGAAAGGGAGGAGGGAATGGTATTGAGAACGCAGATCAGCCATCATGGCTCATCCCTACAGCAGGCACGAGAGCGCTGCTACCAAGTTCATCTCAAGCAAAAGGCATTTCAAAGGCAGGAAATAAAAACCGAAATGAATTCAGAGAAATCCCTGCACCCAGCCAGAGCACGCAGCCCGCTGCCTACGATGCAGCACTCCTCCGACGGCAGCCCGTGGGGAGAGGAAAGAAGGAGCTGCAGATTCAAATCTGTCTGTCGCACAGGGGTCTTGTCCTGTTCAAAGCCTCAGCCGCTGCTCTTACTCTCCAAGCATGCATTTTTTTGTAGCAGAATCCCAGTCCTTCACCAACAGCCCTGCTGATAAGAAAAAATACCTGTTCTTAATTTGAAGCTAGCCACACTCAGAATTTGGTGAATATTACCCAAATGGAGAACAGAAATGAGCCCCAAACAGCCCGTACCCTTCCCACACAGCCAGACAAGGATATCATGTGCAGCACAAGCCCCCTTCCCATCAGCAGGTGAGGTGATGCTGTTTTAGCCAGACTTACTCAGCAATAAGGCAAAACTTTTCTCTTACTGGCCAGGTCTCATCCCTCCTAAAGAAACAATAAATGAGGGGAAAAAGGGAAATGGCAGCTGCAATAGACAGTCCTATCTGTACCCAAACACAAACCACACAAGAACATCTGGGGCAGAAGACCTTTGCCTCACTTCCAGAAAAAAAGACAGCAGAAGACATCAAAATCAGAAAAGGGAGAGAAATTTTAATAGCAGGGATCAGCAGTGGCATCTAGTATCCCCACTGTGATAAAGGAGACAACCTTTCCCTGGGAAATTTAAAGTCTGGGCTGTAGACATTTTCATCTGCCACTTTAAAAAAATACTTTTATACTGCATGTCAGTATTTTCTGCTCTCTCCCTGTCATGTACAATTGCAACAGGAATGGAAAGAGCCCCTGCCTCCATCTTGGATTAATACAAGTGACATTTCTCCTCAACAATTTTTATACAGCTACTGGCAGTCATATCAACTTTAAAATCTCATTTTAGTCAGGACAGCCTTGAAAACCTTACCAGACTTCCCTGGAAGTATCTGCAAGTATTTTTATTTATTCTTATTTCCATGATGATTTTTTTTTTTAACAATATATTTTTTCTGTAGTCTGGCTGGCAATCTCATAAAGCAAACAGAGAGCAAAGAAGCAAGCCTTAGAAGCTACAAAGTGTGGAATAATATCTAAATATCTCAATTTAAAAAGCACTTTTCCTCTAAATGTCCTTCAAGCTTTAGATTTACCTTCTGGAGAGCTTGATCTATTTTTAGTTCACAAGGTCAGGAGACCTTTCTTTGCCAATTGCTAGATGGCCAACAGTTCAAAAGTTATTGACCAACTGGGAGAGCAATAGCACAAAACTGGTCTAGGTCTCATGACCCTGTCTCAGCCAAATGGATTGTTTTTGAGAAGCCCTGAGGATAATAAATTATATAGCCAAATAGACACATTAAAACACTGTGGCTGCAGAGAAGACCAGAAAGTGCTGTGGTGATGATAGGCCACGTTTTAACTCCATAATGAGGATAGGTCAGATAGTGGCTTTTAATTTACTTGGAAGGCAGTTGTTTGCATGTTAAGACCTCAGTTCCTCCACCAGGCAAGGGAAGTTAAATACACGACTCTGAAATCTCTTCACAGTTTAATCCCAGTGAACTCCCCTCACACCATTTACCTCCCTTACAATTAATTTTGGGACAATGTCAGGCAAATAAACAAACAAACAAAACCAAAGCCAAGCCAGCACCACTGCTGCTGTTCTGTGGCAACCCAAACCTCTCTCAAAGAGAAAGGAGAACAAAAGGCAAGGGCTGTTAAGGGATTACCAAAGTAAGTAACCCTAATTTTTTAGCAAATTGCCTATGAAGCTTATATAAAGCCACAAGAAGGAAAGGAGGAGAAACTGGTAACAGAGTGTGTAACGTAAAACCAAGACGTGAGCGCTGGTGCACAAGCCTAACGGGGTGCCTGAGGTCTTTGGAGCCAGGGCAGTTCTCCCCTGCTGCAAGACGGGTGAACGGGATGGCAGCTGAGGAGAAGGCCCAGGGTGCGGTGGCTTGGCAGAGAGGGTACAGGGTGTGCTGCGGCGGCCTCGGATGGCGTTTTGCCAGGGGAACGCTACAAAATGTCATTTCCTAATCCTTACAGTAGCCTAATCAGCTCTGCAAGGCTTTCCAGAATAGAGAGAAGAAAAGCAGAATGCTTTAATGACCCATTAACCCGTTGATGGGGGTTTATACTTTGACAGAGCTTTAGGCATGCAGACTGAAGCAGAGAGGGAGCTTTGTTGTTGGCCCAGCCCAGCCTTTGCCAGAAGGGGTCAAGTTCATTTTTCAGCCTTTGAGGTGGGCCCATTGAGAAGGTCTGAGATAGCATAAAAAAGAAATAAAAAGGAAATTAAAAGAGGAAAAAAAACCCTTCAAGATTCTGTTAAGAAAAAGCCATGCCCTTTTTGATTTCTCTGAAGTTACAAAGCATCCCTTAATGTTCTTCCATCCCTCCCTTCATGCAGCTCAGGGTGGCTGTGTCTGTGTTACCACTGTAGTGGGACACACCACCTGAAACAGGCCACTACAATTCTTTTTTTTAATACTTCTTTCTGTGGACTGGCAGCAGCACCCTTTGAGGAGCAGAGTCCTATGAACCCTTAGAGTTTGCTGGCACAAATTCATTCTGCATCCATAATGCCAGGCTGCTGCAAGTGATCCTAAAACCCACTTAGTTCACACATACAAAAAAAAAAAAAAAAATTGGTTCATTAGCTTAAATAAAGTTTTCCAGGTTAAGGCACATTAAATGCCAGGCTACAGAGTTTTATATTGACAGTGACAGCAGGACCTTGGTCCCTAGGGCTGGGTGTAGGAGTTTGGCAGCTCAAGACAGTCAGACAGATGTCTCCCCCTTCCCCGCCTTTAGTCATCCAAGTACCTCTGCTAGTTTGTTATTCTAGGCAGCTGCCTACTTTACTGGTATGACAAGGCTTGCATAAGTCAAGCAACTTAGATGCATACTTTATCCATTCTCTCCAGGACTGGTTTTGTTCTAACACATACAATGACAGTTTGTTTTATCAAATCAGGAAAAAAAAGAAAAAAAATCCTAGACATCAGGGAAAATACACACGGGACATCCGACAGAGCCTGTGCGTCAGAGAGCAAACACTACATCCCAAATTTGTCTTTTGGCACAGCGAAATGATAAGCAGAAACTCGGAAGCTCAAAGGCATATTTGGATTTCAGCTTCAGCATATGGACCTACATAAGGTCACTAAAGCAAGCATCTCCACGGAAAATGCCTCTCCCGCAGCTTTTCTGCATGCAGCTGACATATGGCTTTTTGATAGGGCATGTTTTCTCGCATTATTATGAACAGCAGCAGGACTGTTACTTGTGTAGTAGCTGTAACTCAGGTGATTTCAACGGAGACAGAGCATATAAGCCATGGTAGCAAGTCCAGAGCTGCCTGTTACTTTTATCGGCCCTATCCCCTCCATACAGACATCAGAAGCAATGAATGCGTCATCAGTATTTACTCGTCCCCCCTCATCCTCATACCTCAGCACCTCATAATCTTTAATGCACTTGCCCTCATGCTCTCTGAGGCAGTTTTGATGGGTTTATCTCAGAGGTGAGAACTCGAGGAGATGGATGCACACAGGCTTGGTCTCTCTCCTTACCACGAGTTCCCCATTTGTAAGCTAGAGGCAAAATCATTTCAGAAACCTGTGGCAGATCAGGGAACGAAACCCACTTCCCAGCCTGGCACAGCAGCCAGGGGGGTCCCCCGGCTCCGCATGCAAACCCCACCACAGGAGGGGCAGCCTCTGCCCCAGCCCGTGGTGGGGCACAAGCACGGAGCACTGAGTGCCGAGCATTTCTGCTGCTCAGAGGCAGGAGGGACTCGGGCTTCGCAGCACATTTCACCACGGATCCATCTCAGGCAGTACTGTTATTAACTGCTAATTCCCTACAGCACGCCTGATGCTGTGCAAAGGGGACGGCTGTTGAAAGGAAGCTGACTTCACACAGCGAGTTGATACGGTTTTCGTCCTTTGCCATCTCCCTCTCTTGCTTCTTTGTCTTTTCAGTCAATCAGAATTCTTTGAAACTCCACATGAAAAGTAAATAACCAGCCCTAGCTCATTCCACCTCCTAACACAAGCTGTAAATAACATATTCCCAGTCATTCATATTCTGTGACTTGAACTTCACGCTGAAAGGGTTTATGTGTGTTAGCTCTGGAAACATATCTCTAAGGCAGGCTGTGCTTAGGACCTAATAGGTATGTGCTGCATACCTGGGCTGAGGAATCGTTATACCCCCTGTGAGCAATTCAGTATTTATATGTAATGACCTCATTACCAGGCAGCTATTCCAATTTTATCTAGACCTTAATATTTCTTGAAGCAAAAGAGCATACAAAGGGACTCAAAATGCCAACTCAATCAAACTGCATATTGATGGACAATTATTCAAGTGCAGGTCAGCATAAATAGAAAAAGGAAAAGGATTATCCTCCACCTAGACCACGCTGTCTTACCTTGCTTTGCTGTCTCAGCCTGTACCTAGGATTGGCACAAGCTGCTTCCCAAACACAGTACCGAAGTTATTAGGTGAAGTTTCCACCAGAGTTGTGCAAATGCAGCACTGCTGCTTCAGAGGGTGCTGTGCAAAGATTTTCCTTCAATTCCCAACCACACAGTTGTCATCTCCCTCCTCTTCTATCCTCAGAGCTTCAACCCCAAGTCCTTGTCTGGATAAACGTAAACTCTTCGTGATTGCTTCCACACCAGGCGACTGAGCTGGGCTGAGATAGGAGACACACTGAAAATATTCAGCGGTCAGAGCAGAGTGTATTTCTCTCCTGTACCCAAAAGTTCCTTTTCTACACACCAAGATCCTGGTCTTTATTCTGCTCTTTGTTAAACCAATGGCATTATTTTGGATTTCCCTCACATAAGCGAAAACACGTGATATTCCCAGAGAATCCCCCAGCAGTCAGCTTCGTCAGGGTCTTTATATTTGCAGTCTGCCACCTTAGACACGTCTCTTACCATACTAATTAGGTTAATGTGTCATTTGCATGCTCTACATGAACTTCCCATGTGGAAGCAGGCCCTTTTCCTCCTCACATAAGGAATAAGGACTGGCTGACTCCTTGCAACGTTTGTCACTCTTTTGTCTTCCTTTTGCTCTTCTTCCTTGTTCTGGAGCCTGCGATGAAGATTGCAACAAGAGCACCTCGTGGTATGAAACAGATTCATTCTAGTGCCGCAAATTGTAATGAGAAGAGGGCAGGGAATTAATCCTGTCTCGTCATGACAATCTTGAGATTGGAATCACACAGTCTTCCTCGGTCCTGGGCACTGCAGCATCCATCATTCTCGCCCCAGCAACACCTATTGGGCAGCAGAGAGAAAGCATGCTGTGCTCCCAGCACATACGACAGTGAAAATAAAATACAACTTGCGGCTGGTTACAAATCCCAAAATGTTACTTTCTTACCTAAAATATTAAGCAAAACCCATTTGTTTTAAAAACTATCTCAGAAAGAAAGAATGCCCTATTGACCAAAATCTCTTACATGAACTGTGGCTTACATGAACTGTGGCTTCAGTCCGCTGAGCCCCAGACATACGCTCTTTTGCTGTAAGGAAACTCAGTGGATTTTCTTTCAAGTGGTTAATGACATATGTGAAGTGAGTACACATGAGTATATTTTTCTTGTCGGGTGGGTTCTTGCCTTGTTTATCTGCTTGAGTTTCTTTCAGAGGAACTTCAGTCAGGAAGCAATAAATATACCTAACAGATTTTGGTTCCCCTGATCTTTGGTTTCTGAGCTCTGCTGGGCCTTCGGTGATAGTTGTCTCCCATCTCCATAGCTGTGCCCAATGGCAACGTGCAACTGTCTCAGCCATAGCAGAAGGGGCTCTGCTTTGCCTTCTCCCATGCCCGATGCCAGAAAGTGGGTGTCTACTGGGGACTGCCCGTCCTCATGGCTACCAGTTGTGACCAGCCCTTTTGAAAAGATTTGACATCAATATGCTTCGACTACTCTTTCTCTTGCAGTCCTGGTGCCCAGCTTGCAGCCCCGGTGCCAGGCTTGGTTACAATCTGAGCTGGGAGGAAACACTCACCACATGAAACAGTGAAAATGTTTATTCTTTATTTACGCATCTGAAAAAAGAAAAGGAGGGAATAAAGGAGAGTAAATCAACTGCCCCTTACATAAAATCTGTCAAAAGTTCAGACAGAAATGGTAAAATGGCAGCCAGGGAAAAACTACGTAAAGAAATCATAACCTGACAACTTTAGCAAGAGGAAATGCATTCTTGCGTCCTTAGTTTAGAGCAGCAGGCTCTCCTGTCACGGCCTCTCTCCTTATATTCAACTAACCACGTAATCTACCAAATCAAAAGCATCGTCCCCATCCCTATCATCTCACCGCTTTCATTAGGAGAGCTGGATCTTTCAGGTAGAGCTAAAAATCCTACATGTGATTCAGGGAATCCCCGGGAAGTTGATTACCAAATCTACCCATTGTTGGGGATGTTTGGAAGATATATGGTGCCTTTCCGAAGGGATGCAAGGAGCTGCCGTCATTCTCCAGCATCAGCCGGTGGCACGGGGCTGCTCATCGGCTCCACACACGGGCAGGGGAGAAAGCATGGTAACAGCACCGAAGGGGAGGTTCAGACCAAGGCTGTTGGAAACTTATTCCTAGCTCATAAAGGTAATCCCACATACAGTCATCATCCTAACGGCTGATAACGTAGACTGGAATCAGACTGGAAGAGGTTAAAGTTTGTGTGCCAGTACTGAGCAGGCCAGGCTTGCATTTTCAGTTCCACTGTACAGTCATATCAATGTATTGCTTTGGCTGTTTGTGTTTTATTATTTGTACCTATAACAATGGCTTAGTTATTTCCCTAGGAAATGAGACTGGCCTGTCAGACTATACGATCGGGTTTCTGCTATTTCCATTAGGTGCTTGTGCACTACAAAAACGTGATAATCACAGCCTCCCCCTGATGACTGCTCTCCAGCGTTACACAGAAGAGGGCTGGCTGACCACCTACAAATCTTATAAACTGCACTTACATTTACAGTAAGCTCACATTCTGTAACAAGTAGTCATAAATACTCCTATTAGAGTATTTATTGCAGCTGCAAAATCTTCTACACCAATTGGTAACAACTCAGCTGTCTCCTCTTGTATGTTGTTATCCATTAGTTTTCACTCCTAACGACTAAAGTCTTATATTGCATGTCAGATGATTGTGATATACCATGTGATGCATCAGGCAAAGTACCAAATGCAACTTTCTGGCACCACCAGTAACATAAAAGGCATCTAGAGTAATGTATTATAATAATCTGTCCTGCTCGCTATAACCCACAATTAATTTTATTCACTTGTGCATTTTTTCTTTCAGACATAGATTTATGTTCAGCTAAGTTCGAAGGCTGGAAGAGGGAAATTAAGTGTTTTCATCTTTCATTAGAGATACAGCGATGCAGTCTATATCGTCCCATTCCTTGTAGAGTTTCCGCCAGTGCAAAATACTGGTTTGATACAAGCAAAGTGATTGCTACAGGTATTGGCCGTCATTAGATAAGAATGCTAATGAAGATGCAGTGGCACCACCTAGCAACTGGAGCATGTGTACAAGGTTGCTGCAGGGTTTATCCTCCAGCTGCACGCTGCGCACTAAAGCCTGCTCTGCACAATTTCATTAGAGAGGTTACGGCTGGCGGAATTAAATCTACATTATACCTACCTGTACTGTAATCACACCTTTGCTTGCTGCATAAATATACCTTTCAAATGTGCCTATTTAAAGGCAATAAAAAAGACTATTGCAAGGCAATGCAGATTGCCTCCTCCCCACCCTTGCTCAGCTTAAAGATATTGCACAGCCCTTGCCTTCTTTTCAGACAATATTTGAAATGTCATCCACTTCTTGCCTTCAGAACAAGAAAGCATTGCTAAGGGCAAAGGCCTCTGCTTTACAGCATACGAATTTATCTTTCTCTTATTTCCTAATCCTATTATCTATATCCGCTTTATCTGTTAAACCCAAACTCAGCTGTATTCTAGCTCCATTAAAACCATCCAGCAGTGTATCTTCAGCAATCAGAAGCTCACTTCCTAATGCTACTTTTTGGGTAACGCACTCCCAACTGCCCTTTATGTACTCTTCCCTTCAGAAGCCTTTGCTACTGTTCAGGGTCCCTGTATGATACGAGCACTCTCCTTCGAATCTGTCACCCGAAAGCACTTTCTGAATGCCTGCATTCATTAACTGAGGGAAGTAAGTTGTGCTTGCAACAGCGGAGCCTTCTTAAGTGAATCTCTATGGTTTTTTTGAAAGAACAGACTTCTTAAAAAGATAAGATCTGGTGCAGCAAATCTATACACTCTCCACTAACGATTTACTTAACGTTAGTTAAGGCAGCAGTCTGCTGATCCTACCGAAAACAGGGTCACACTGTAAATAATATGCATGATAGCACTACCCATTAAAGCTGCAATTTGATTTTCCTCTGCGTATCAAACACGCGTATTCTTAGTCTACGCAGCAGCATCAAGCAATAAGGAAAGCGCACGTCACATGGCAAAACTAGCTCCACGGCAATCAGCTGCCTCCATCAGCATTCGGTTTCGCTGTATTTCAGGAGCATTGCTCTCACATTGATATTTGGACTCCTTGGCATATGTATATCCGTAGGAGCACACCACAGAATAGAATACTCTTCTCCTTTTTCCCCTTCTTCACCCCTGTCTTCCTTACCTCACTTGCGCCTTTTTACAGAGGGTTGTATCCTACAGTCCAGCTATTTGTGTAGGTTCTTCCAGCACTAAGTTCATGCCAGTTTTGGTTTTCTTGGGTTTTTTTTTTTTCCCCCCAGGAAATATGTGCTCAAGACCTGGGCAGCTTTAATGGGAATATTTGAAAACAACCTAAGTCAGTAGAAAGGTTATGATCCTTCTGACCTGATTATTCATTGCACCCATTACAACGTCAATATGCGACTTTATGGGGGTAGACAGTCAGTCTGTCTCGGGATAGATTCTGTATCCTTAATTTAAGTCAAAAGCAGTCTTCTCATTATGTTCTGATAGCCCAAAGCCAGGGGAAATAGAGAGCAGGCTGGGCATTTCTGTGCTTTGTTAAAGTGAAAGGACAATCAACATCAGGAACATTAGTGGTGGCAGAACACAAGATTGCTCAGCAGTGTATGAAAAGAAAACTAGTCATCCGAATTGAATTTTCAACTGGGGCCTAAGAGGCCAAATTTAATCATCCACCTAAAATTATCACACAAGTCAATATTCCCCACTTCCCTTTGCAAGGGAAAGAAACTGATTCTCTATTTTTCAGTCAAGCAGGTGGCCCTGAGGCAGCTAACCAGCTGGCTGATAGCTAAATACCTTTGCCAAGACAAAGCTAGTAGCATGATTGATTATCTTCCTATTGTACTGAAAGCAGACCCTCCTCGCCGGGCAGACTCCCGAGCTTCTGCTCCGCTAGCACGCGGCAACACTCTTCTGAGAGCTGGTAGAGGTGGTCCCGAACGCCAGCCGCTGCCTGGCCTCTGCATTAGCTACCTGCTAGGTCAACTGCCTGATGGGGCAGCAATAAAAATGCATGAATTTTAGATTTCATTTTAGAGACGCTAAAAATACACCGGTAATATCAACAGGGCATTGCATCCCACACCTTACCCACAGTGGGTATTGCCACAGTGATGCTTGGGGCTGGAAGAGGGGATATACCCCAGAGAATCATAGAATCATAGAATGTTTTGGGTTGGAATGGACCCCTAGAGGCCATCTAGTCCAAACCCCCTGCAGTGAGCAGGGACACCACTAACCAGATCAGGTTGCTCACAGCCCCGTCCAACCTGGTCTTGAATGTTCCCAGGGATGGGATCTCCATCACCTCTCTGGGCAACCTGTTCCAGTGTTTGACCACCCTCACTGTAAAGATTTTCTTCCTTATATCCAGTCTAAACCTACCCTGTTCTGGTTTAAAACCATTACCCCTTGTCCTGTCACAGCTGGCCCTACTAAAAAGATTTTCCCCATCTTTCCTACAGGCCCCCTTTAGGTACTGAAAGGCCACAATCAGGTCTCCCCACAGCCTTCTCTTCTCCAAGCTGAACAAGCCCAACTCTCTCAGCCTGTCAAATCATCATGGAATCATAGAATACCAGGTTGGAAGGGACCTCAAGGATCATCCGGTCCAACCTTTCTAGGCAAGAAACCTGTCTGGGGCTGAGCAGCCCCCGGCAGTGCTGTGGCACCACCACAGCTGCAGAAAAACTCCCAACAAGCTGGATAAACACTTCAGCCGTGCAAGCTAAGCTGGACACTGCTGTGACCGCATAGCTAGCAGCACCCAGGCTAGCATTCAGCTTACAGACAGCCCAGAGCCTGGAGCCTGTCTACACTACCTTGCAGCCACATTTTTGATTACTTCATTCCCTGCAGTGCCTGCTAAGATCAACCGTAGTTTTATGTGCTCCTGGGAGAAGGAAAATTCATGAGTCCCATCACACCTTCTTCTTCTCCTTCTCCTGACCTTCTTGCATAAAAAATAGCCTTCTGGCCGGTCTGCAGCCAGCCTGTCACCAACACATGCTTGCCTGATGCAAGATTTTGCAGGGTAGCACAGCTGTGATCACAGGCACACAAGGGAACTGTGGGGTGGGACAGGAGTAGAGTCCTAGGCAGAGCCTGCAAGTTCCTGTCAGTCCCTTGGTAATTAAGTAGGAGCACAGCCTGCAAGCCCAACAAGAGCTGCTGGCCCCGGGGTGGGTATGGCAGCGTGGCACGCAGCCCTGGAGAAAGAGGGCCACGCAACCAAGTGACGTTAACTCCGCCATTCAGCTGCCATTCCCTTCCACTTCTGGGCCCACAGACTTTGAGGGAAGGACAGGAGATGGATCTTGGGGTTCCTGTGTCCAGCCCTAGCATGGGGAAGCTTCCTGGCCATTTTATTCACGCCTCTGTTTTCACAGGTGTGAAATGGCTACGGCAAAAATAAGACATGGCATAGACATTAATAGAAGAAATCGAGTGTAAAATGAAGAACTCTAAGGTTGCGAGCTTGTTTCTCATTGTCTCCCTATCAACCCCCTCTTCCCATCCCAGCCTGCTTCCAATCGCCGGGTCTGTGGAGCCCCAGCACTGCTCCCATCCCTTTACCTCTGCAGGCAGGAATCGCAGCGCCGTCTCTGCGTGAGGATACCATCAAACATTCCGGAACATTTCTGGAGGCAGGAGAAACTCTGCAGACTCCAGTGCAGCTGACACAGGCAAAGGGCATCCATAAATTACAGGAGCATTGTCTGGGCCTGAGGACAGGTGGATCTGAGGTGAAACATAGAGAAATAGCCAGAAAGTAGAAAGGAAAAGGAATTATTCTTTCGATAAGAGATTTTCCAGCTGTACTTTAGATGACATTTTAACTGGGAGGCACATGAAGGGAAAATGTTTAAAATATAGATTGCTTCAGCTGTGAGGGGGTTTCCATCTTAGCCAATGCAAACCTTTAGGGGAAAAAACACAGGTTTTGTTACAAGTCTGTGTTACAAATGTGCAAGTCAGAAGGTTTACCTCACTGTGTCAATTTATGAAGACTGAATATTTTATTCAGGGGGGAGAAGGGGGAGAGACCCGATGCAGCAGCTAGAGATGCATGTCTGATTAGATGTAGAGCTTCCACTCCAAGCTCAATCACGAGCCTGTTCATGAGCTAATCCACCTCCCACATCACTGTTTTCAGGATCGGGCCCTGCAACAACATAAAAGCCAAGGAATGGACAGGAGATGAATTGCAAAACCAGCTTTCACAGAGCACAAAATGCCTCAGGTTGATAGCTGAGAATGCACTGCCGTCTCTAGAGACAAATTCTCTCATACCAGCTCTCTTACTGTGTTACAGAAACATTGTTTGCTTGGTTTTAGGTTTTAGATGAAGTCAAGAAAAAGAAATACTTCAGTGAAACTATGTGCCATTCATGGAAGGAGTTCGCTATAACTGCCATGTTATTTTTTTGTATTACAAGGGGAACCAGCAAGGTATGTTGGGAATATTGGAAATAACACAAAGGGAACCAAGCATTTACAGTGTAAATAATTATGTTGTTTCTTGTGCATATCTCTGCGCCACAGCTGTATGCTTTAGCTTTGCCCGAGGACACACTACAAGCCTGTACCCAGAGGTGCAAGGCTTGATTCTGCACGGTGCGGGGAGTTGTCATCATTGGGATTACTGAGATGTCAAGCAAATGTCTGCAAACTTTGCAGAACAGAGGACAGAAAATTGGACGGCCTGCAAGAGCGAGCCTCTAGCGGGTAGGAACTAGAAAAGTAGCCTACATCTGTCTGGCCTTAGACACTCAGAAGTTGCAGTCTTTAAACCAGCTGAAATCTTCCAGTCCCTCTTTGCCCTTGCCCATTCCCTCTCTCGACGATACACCCAAGAGTGGCACTTAGATTTGGTGCAGCTCCATGGTGAACCAGAGCTGGGTATGGGGTTCAGCTGAAAAAAGAAAAAAAGATACAGCTTCTCAGCTTCCTGAATCCAGTTTACTGTGCAGCTGCAAAAGCAGCTCTGCCACAAAACAGAAGGGGCAAAGCAGAAGCCAGGATTTTGTCTGCTGACTCTGCCCCCAAAATATGGTCCGAGCAGGATCAGTGTGAATTTGCAGGACTCATCTCTCAGAGATGAGCTTGCCCACTGCTAGCAGAAAACAAAATGCAAGCCTTGTTTCAAGAAAACTTCAGTATTTTCCTTCTGGTTTGCATAACCAAAGACGAAAACAGCTCTCCGAGGTGGGAACCAAATGACTCATTTATCACCGCTGATGCAGTGAAGGACTTCCGCCAGCCCCACTTTGACAGGTTCCTATCACCACCGAGAAAACCCAGCTCCACGCACCAGGGTAGGAAGACAGAAGTACATATATTCATGGTAACATTGCCGTTCCTCAGTAGTCGCAAAAGCATTTAGTAAGTACAGTCAAATTCACTGCAATTCACAAAGCACTAACTAGGGTGAGATCCCGAAGTGGGTTTAAAGGTAACTGTAAATGCTGAGAGGACCGAAAGGGTTGACAGGATTTGCCTCAGTTCTGAGCAGGGCTACAGCAAATATTCACCAAGAAAAAAATGTTAATATTCAAGGATTTGCATTTCATCAAAACAATTATTTTTTGAGCTTGAAAAAGAACATCCTGAGATCCCTTTCATTCACTTGGATTCCTCTTCTGAGCACAAATCCAATTAAATTTCAAATTGCAAAATACATTTCTAATCTATCTCAGATATTTGACTTCTAACAAAATTAGGACGCCTGTATGTTTGTGGTGAAACCTGCCATCCCATGAAACTCATATTTTCTATATTTCTCAGTCTCCCTGGATACAAAAAAAAACCCTCAACAATGGTATGAAGTGTTGTGAAAACTAAAACATATCCGAGTCAAATGGAACCGTGAAGGTTTTTTCCCTGGCAGTCAGAGGGCTGTGAAGTGCTTTGTGTTCTCTGTGCGTACAGTTTGCTGAATAACAGCACTGGAATTGTGTACCTAAGTATGAAATCAGTGAAACGGGGATCAAGAAAGACACCGGCATGCAAGAATGATGCAAATCTTGAGCAAGGGGTAATGCTCTATGGCGTATGCCTTGGGAGCCCTAGCAGTTCACAGAAGCTGGGCGCATCTTTTCGCTCACATGAAGAGCACCCTGAAATACTACTAACTGACTTTTTCATGATGCACCCCTTCCCAACCACCTTCTGCTACAAGGTCAAAGTCCTGACCACAGGCTTCTGAAAAGGAGCGTTCCCGTGCTCCTTGCTTCCCTCTCAATTCCAGCACATTGGAAGATTTTCCAAGGGTCTAAGAAGAAGGGAAATTATTTTCCAGAACATCACAAATGGCTTGGGGATGAATTGCATGTCAAGCTCAAAAAAAAAAAAAAAAATATTGTGAAAGCTTCTGTCAATCATCGTCAGGTAACAGGAAAGTAGCATTATACAATACCTATTGGCCTGCAGGCAGAGTGGGTAGGTGTTTATCCGCAGAGTACAGTATCTCCAATTATTGGAAGGGGTAAAAGACCTGCTAGGAACAGAGGGAAAAGAAGGTGAAATCCAAGGGACTCTTTGAGGCTGACACATTACTTCAGGCTTATGCTCTTACACAAGGCTGCAGGAAAAGCTCAGCCAGCCCCGGGCTCTTGGGGAGCTGAGAGCCAGATGCCCAGGCTACAGCGTGAGACCACCTCCAGCAGCACCACCATCCCCATGCGCCCCAGCTGCCAGCCCGGTTCCTACCCAGCCACCCAAACGCAGGGCTTGCTGCCCCTCAGGAGGGAGGTGCTGTGCTGGCCCAGGCCAGGGACTGAGCCAGGGTGACAAAAGAAACCTACAAAAATTCCTGCGGGGAAGTCTCCGAGGGGAACCTGCTGTTGGGTTAATGTAACAAAAAGGGTGGCCTTGAGGGACCTGCATTAGCATCACAGAAAGGCTAAAGAGGGCCAGGTTGGGAGAAGAAAAAAGAAAAGAGGATATAAACTTTAATTTCTCTCCCTTTTTATCTGTGAATGTAGCGGTACAAAGTCCAGGCTAAGGCTTCCAAGATTACCATTCTAAAGGCAAAGGAAGTTATATCCATATCTTCAAGATACAGCATGGTCTGTGAGCAACTGAGGGTAGGACTGGGCCCTAGATTCTGAACGTGTGCTGTTACAATACAGAAACCCTAAAAAGATTCGCACATAATTTCAAAACCAGGTAAGTAGAACTTCTCTGGGCCATAAGACAGTTCCTACCCCAGAGCTTATCATTAGCCAAAGTCAGCTTGAAAAATGGCGTTGGATCTTGAGAAGGCATTCAGGAGAGGTTCATCAATAAATTAAGAATTGCTCACACATAAATCTCCCTTGAACCTTTTCCTAGTAATAATTAAACCTAAAATATCTGAATTTGAGCAAGCCCTGGTAAAGTCTTGGTAAAAAAAGAAGGTGGAGGGTCTCGCTCCATACATCTCTCATCCACACAACTCTTTCACAGAGAAGAAACCACCAAGGGTTACAGAAACCTGGAGGAACTCAGAATGCATAGACAACCGTAAGGCAGGGAAAAATCAAGCATTCCCACAAAATGGAGAAAAGGAAATCAAATTAAAATTATCCCAGCCTCAACATTCCTACTTATAAACTCCAGCCTTCAAAACACTCCAAAACCCTGGCAATGCAGTTATACTTTCAACCCAGCTGAAATCAAGAGGTTTGCTTTAATTCAGAGCAGTCTGAGTAAGGAATCAGTAGAGGCCTTCACAGAAAAAAAACCCTCTAGGTAGTGAGGTTTTTAATACAGTTGGCTTATAGCTGACCGAAAAAAAATTTAAAGATATGACTGACAATACTAGGTGTGGTAAAACCTTAATACTGTTGAAGTCTCCATCCAATTTCCAGTGGGACAAGCAATGGCCCTACTCCAGTCAAAAGCAACACTTCTACCAAGTCAGTGCCATCAGGAAGATAATTTTGGCCTTGCTCCATGGCCAAACAGTTGTTGTGTGGAGCTACACCTGGGGCCACTTGCGGCCCCATGCCACATTGGGCCTGAGTGTGCCCACAAAGGTCAGAGACAACTGAGAAGCTCTTACCACAGCTTCTCAACAGCTCATCCTGGGCAGAACCTGAAGAGTCACAATAACGATGTGTTAGAGGAGCAATAGCCACTCCTGGGGCCATGTGCAGACACTCAGCTTCCACTCAGTGCTACAAGACAGCAGGCCAGTAGGTCCCAGAGTATCTCTCAAGCTCCCAGTGTAGGGGAGAAGAACACTTCCACATCACAAATCCATTTTCCCCAATAACAGCCCAGCTTCTCTCCTTACCCAAACCCTACAAGAAAAGTGTTGCTGGCTTGCATTAGACTAGAGCACAGCCACCAACAGAGGCCACGACGCCAGCCGCCTGGCATTTCTGGGCTGATTAAAAGCAGAAGGTGCAAGGAACACCGTGCAGCAGCCTGTTCGGATGAGATCCCCAGCTTTGTGTTTCAGACCTAAAGCAGCACATGCTGGTAGCAGGGAACACTCCTGGGCGGCTGTGCAAGCCGAGGCTTTTCTAGCTTTCTGTCATCCCGGTTGCCTGTTAATATGATTCAAACGGTGACTGCCTTTGCATGTATTCCCTCACCAACTTCATCAATAGCATCTCACGGAAATAGCTTCAAGAATCCAGTATTGACCCCTGCACTGCAGTTCCCAAATCCCAAATTATAACCAATGCTTTTAGAAAGGCTGTTTCCAAGCAAATCATGTATAACATTGTCTTTAGCACCATTCCCTGGAAAGGATGAAAGGAGGAAATCTCACGCTAAGGGCTTGTCACCTATTTTTCATTACTGTTGCTGAGAAGAATGTGCTAAAAGTAGAACCTGTGATAAGAACAGGCAGAAGTGTGGGCGTGTGGCAGGTATAAGTCTGCTTTTCTTCACCTTCATGAACATCAGTGATTCTTTCCATATCACGTTATTATCAGGGGAGCATATAATGTCACCATGTGGCAGAAAAGAATTTCTGTTTCTCTACCCACCCGCTTTTTTACATCCAAATTCCTACCTGGTAGCTACTGATGATGACAAAACAAGGCAAAATCAAGTTTCAATTTCCTCCTTAACTATTTTCCCATAACGAAGCAGATCTCTGCAAAATGCTTGTCTGCATCTGGCCACTCTGTCTCGATGGATCAGCATGAATACATTTTTGACAAGGGTAACGTTCTTTTTTAGGCAAGGAATAACCCTCTACATCCAGTCTGCCAAAACTGTGGCTTATCCATTTTCACCCCCTCGTACTATCAACCCTGCATTTCCCCACGACCATCACACAGACGCCTCGGTCAGCGCACATTAAAGGCTTAGCTTGCCCATTTCATTCAAAGAAAATTAAACAGTGGGAATATGCTGGATGTGAAAAGGAATAGGAGAGGGGAAAGAAAAGGGCCTTCACTATTGAAAATGGAACTTTATATCTCGGGGAACAATACGACATATACTGTGTGGGATGCACTATGAACCCCTTATTGCATGTGGGATTTATGATCGCAGTCTCCTACAAGGATCCCGAAGTGACAAACAATTCTGAGTTAAAGAAAAAAATCCTCCCACAAGGCCCTTTGCAAAAGCCTTTACTGCCATCTAATGTCACTTTTCGAGAAAGCCAGCAGAGCTCTGGGTTTGAGCAGGGCTTTGGGAAGTGCCACAGCCTGATCAAGCATTCTCAGCACCTTTCCAACACGCTGCCCCGGTGCCCTTCAGGAGCAGAGCCGGGGACACCGCTCGGCCCACCGCTGCCGCAAGGTGATTAACTACCTTCGTTCTTGTTCTGTAATACCCTCTATGCATTAATCCCAGCTTTGCAAGGTTTCAAAAAAAGCACAAACCATAGATTTATACCTGAAAGGGCTTTGCCTGCAGAGCAAATCCCCATGAGAAGCGGGCAGTGCTGAGCCACACTGGCACCAAACAGCACCCCCGAAGCAGGATGGGGCATCCATCCCTCCCACAAGAAGAAGATCCTGTGACCAAGCATCTAGCAAAGGATAGAGGAAAAAAGCAGCTGTGAAGCTAGAACATACTATGAAGGACCAGAGGTCAGAACCATCTCCCACGAGCGCTGCCCGAAGGCACGGAGCAGGGTGAGAAGCAGCTGCAGCAAGGGACACTGCTCAGCCTGTGCTGGCTCAGTGGCTTATCTGCCCTCCACACTAAACCCAGCTCTAGGCAGAGACATCCCCTTAATTCCCACTAGGCTGTCTCCCCAACTCTGCAACCACCTTCTGGTTTGGATTTTTCTGGATAATTCCTCTTCTCCACTTTTTGTTTAACGTCACCTGGGTTAAGAGTAATTTTAGGGTGGCTATACTGAAAAATTGATATAACAGAAAGTCTTGAAGCAACTATCTTCTAAATACATGTTTCTAAGAAAAAAAAAAAAGGTAACAGGAATTTCTCCAGTAAGCTGCGTAAAATCTCAAAATGCAAACCCCTGTAGAGAAGAGTGCTTACCAAAAACCATCACTTAGCTAGGAAAGATCTGTGACGCTGGCAAGGTTATGGGGAGCACAGCTGAACCCAAGGGCCCTGAATGAGCAAGTAAATGCTCAAAAAAAGAGAAAGGTGGCATGTAGAAAATGAAACCACATTGCGCTCACAACTGTTTTCTTTCCATTTTCAAGACCTGAAATGAATAACCTAACCAAACCAGGAAAAAAAATGCCATCACTGACTCATTAGTATCATCTCGAAATGTCCAGGTGGCCTTCAATGCTTTTCTCAGGTAAAATCCCATCAGTTTAGAGATTCACAGACACAAAGAAGGATTCTAGGATTTAGCCTAGAACAGTATAATCATATAAACATATCAACATAAATAAGAAAGAAATGGGTAAGTTTAAACTATTTCACTTTAAAATTAAAAAACACTCATGGAAGGAAGGTTTGGGTTTGAAAATCAGCTCCCAGCCAGTATCTGTTTCTAGGATAGCTATGAGTACAATATTTTGTCCTTCCCTTGTCTGTCTGCTACCGTGGTGTTCATTAGCATGTAATTAAGATCTTTCTGCAAGGTGCACATCCATGGCATCTCCTAAGGATCTCAAAGCATTTTTTAGACAGCAGGCACCTTGGCATAGCACAGCAGAGAACCCAAATTTTCATTTACATTGCAACTTTTTATGATCGTTTTCTCAGTCCAGAAGTTATCAGTGACCCGTATTATCACTGGATGTGCTGGCGAATTAAGAGAATTTCTCTTTAACATATTTACACCTCTCTGACAACTCAGCCCTCACAAAGAGTTCTGCAAGAGAAGCTGTGTTTGAATGGAATGTTTCATGGAAATTTTATGTTGTGCTTATCACTGGAATATGTTTTCTTTCCCAATTAAAATACTCTCAGGGCAATTTGTGTTCAGTAACAGGATGAATTCTTAAGGCCTATCAGATGAAAGGTGCAGTGGCTCCTGTTAGGATATCATGCAATATTATAGAGATAACTACCAATAAAACCCCAAATACCCACATTTTTCAGGCCGAACTATCAGAAAAGGAAGCCTACAATTTAGTTGCACAAATAAAAGTTAATTTGTTGAAATTTCAAACTTGCACACACGCATTTGCCCAGGTTCTTCTGGGTGCTTCCCTTACCGATGTTCGTAGGCAGCTATGGAAAAATTGTATCACATCCTCTTTAAAGAAACAAAATCAGAGCAAGGAAATAAGGGTAAAGGCTTAGGATGAGGGAGAATACGGAACCTCTATGACACACCATACAGTGTATAAAACACTGAACCACATTGTTAATGCTGGTACTACTTTCTCAGTTTTTAAGGAAGAGTTGCCCTATTTTTTTGGAGGGAGCAGGGCAGCCTAACGAACACAAAGTGTGTTACTTCAACCAGCTGTAACGATTCAGCCATTTCTGGGTGCAAACACACGCACACAAAGATGCTTGCCTGCACACACGCATCCTGAATTCTCAGTGCAGGAGCTGAGATGAACATAAATAAGTGTGGATATAAACACCGGTTATGAACCCGTAGATGTGAAACCTGGTGCCAACATGGAATTGCCTTGAGTTGCCTCTTTGATAAATGCGCTGGGAAGACCAGCATACCTTTCAAGGACAGCATGCTCTGTGATCAATTGGCTGGATTTTCTTGAAACCTTTAATATACCATGCAGTAAAGGGATAATAAAATAATCTCTCTGCATTTTCAGTACCTAGCAGGAATTTGAGCTACACACGAATACATCCTGAGTGATCCAAGACAAATGTGCTGTAATGACAGAAGCGTTGCTGAGCCTCTCTAGCGCAAGCCCCCATGAAAAGGCATTTCCAGCCTGAAAAACAAAAGGCAGAGACAGAGGAAGAGTTTAAGATTCCTGATCCCTGTCCCCACAGTAGCTAATCGCAGGCTCCAGCCTGTGCTCCTTCCTCTTCAAAGACTGCAGCATAACATTCAGAGACTGCAGCACAACATTTTCCTTCAGCTCTGCCTTCTCCCTGTATTGTTCCTATAGGGAAATATGTCCACTTAGTCATACACCCATTCCACTTGTTTATTCAAGTATTACTCCAACATGCCTTTCCCTCTCATTTCACAGTATCGGCTATGAGGGCTGTCATTCAGCCTTTTGCACTCTCTTTAATGCTTGAGGAGATTGCTTGAGATAGCCTTGAGCCAGATACCCTTGCTGTCATTATTTTTCCAGGGATGCTGGGATCACCTAGATCCTCTTAAATCTTCTTCACAATGTCCCAATGGACAGCAATGGAGTATTTTCAGCTCATGGATCGTTTCTTTAGAATAATCTACCTAGGCAGCAATAGCTGTACTCAGTCTGAGCAAAAATGCTTTTTTTTTTTTTTTTTTTACTAGGTCTCCCATTTAGTTATAGAGTCATAACATGTCTCTTGGCTGTATCTGAATTCAAAATAAGTGGCCTTTAATGTATTTAACAATACTGCTTTAAAATGGCCTAGGAAAAGCTTTGCAGCGGAATTTGTTTCCTGAGAAGATAAGAGTGGGGAGAGTAATTTCTGATTTTATGGCTGGAGCACCATATTAAGAGGTCTTCTCAAGTTATTTTTTAGCAAATAAAAATATTCAGCTACTCACCACTTTTCTCCTCCAGGGAATCTCAGAGTCCTCCGCACTAGTTCCAGCCGAGGAACGTGCGAGGGATGCTATAAACAACCATTTACATAACTCTGACGGCGCTAATACCATCAGTGACGCTGGCTGAGAAAGTCCACCTGACCGCACCTGAGCAGGAGGACCACACACGGATTCCTGTCCACCCTCATTCTGGCTACGACTCGAAACATCCTCTGCCACTGGGCAGCCCAGGGATTGGGACCCACGGCCTTCATGCCATTTTCCTCTTTCTGTTTTCCAGGGAATGACTCGGTGCTTACAGCATCCCTTCCCCTTAGTTGCAGCAGACAGCATTTAATTGCCAGGTGTCACCATCCTGCCTGGCTCCACATCCAAAATCCCAGGTCAAAGCTGATTTTGTTATATTTTATCCCAGAGACAAACATTTCTTTTCCTGGCGAGTGCCACAATTTTACAAGTAAATTTTTATCCTAGGAGTACAGTGTGAATTGCAAGACCGAAAAAATAGGAAGCTTCATGAAAAGAAGCTTTCGTTCAAAAGTTAACACATGAGCTTATGTGGAGAGCTGAAGGAAGGGAAGGAAAAAGGAAAGGAGCGAGAGAGCACGCTAGCGCTCCCTGAACTGTCAAGTAGGATGCATGCTTCGCTAAGTAGTCATATGGCACTTTTCACCTTTCTAAGCAAGGATGCTTTTAAAGCCTCTATATCTGTCAGTCCTTGCTAACTCACGCACCCAAATGTGACACTGAATCTAGTATCTTCTGCCCATCTGCTGCATGGCGCTGGCCGTAGCTTCAGCAGCCGCGTGCCTCCTGGTAATAGCCTACCCATCATTTTCCCAGGCAAAAGGATGCTGTTGCTAGAAAACGCTATAAACAAATTTCCTAGAGAAAAAGACTTCTGCAGAGTTTCTCCACTCCGATTGCTTTACATGAAGCTGAGGCTCGCTATCCTTGCTGCTCCTTCAAAGCTCACCGTATTTTGATAAAGGACATCAGTGGCTGCAAACCCTTTCATCAAAGAGGCATTGACTATTTAATTTTACAGTTGTGGCTCCTCTCCACAAGGAATACAGAGAATTCATTAGTAATCACACATCAGAGAGTGCATCCACCTACATGTTCCTCTCCTTTGGCGATTGTATAATTACACAATCATCTCTTATCAAAGAAACTTTTCCCTTTAACTTCTACACAATAATTGCCCATGGCTTTGCTTCCCTTTATCTCCCACAAAGAAAGAGGCAACGCTAAAAAACACTTGTGTCGAGGGTTGCTCTGGTTTCCTTTAAACAGCAAAACACAGGGCATGTGCAGAGAGAAATGTTAATCTACTCCCAAAACTGCAGGAAGCAAAACTCCACAAAAAAAATCTTCCAGTCGGCAAGCGACAACCACGCGCTACGGGGGCAAGAAGGAGCGGGACCCTCAAGCCGTCACTGCTCTGTCTCTCTGTATCGCTCCCTCTCTCACTTTTTTAATTCCTCGTTGGCATTTTGTTATTAGTCCCCACACAGTAAACAACAGGTTGCAAATTCTGACAAAATGAACTGCTGAAAGGATTATTCATCCCTCCCCGAGATTGCTCTGTGAGCCGAGAGCTACATGTTCTGCATTCTGTGACTAAGATAAAGTCCCATGTGTTTTCCCAGTTCAATCAAGTGTGCGAAGAGCTGTCACAATAGTCCTTGATGCCAAGAAAATAAAATTTAGGGTAGAATGGGAAACCTGAGTTGCATTTTAATGGCATTTCGTGTGCACCTGTTTTCTCTACTCTTTGTTTATTTTACTCTTTTTTAATCTTTATTGACAATTCATTAAAACCTTATCATCCCTCTCAACAGCAAAAGAAAAGGGAGTTGTTATTGTACCTGTCTGGATAATTGTTACTGAAGTGTTGTCAAATTCTTAGACGTGGCTATATATCTTTCATGTCAGGCCACTGGGACTGATACAAAAACATTTCCAGGCATCTGCAGTGTTTGGGTGTTTTTTTTTTCCTCGCCTCTAGAAGAAGATGTAAAAAGAACAAATAAGTCAAAATGATAAATTATGACAGAAAAAAAAATCAACATTTGAATTGCTTGATAATAGCGAGAGCGTGGGGCTTGAGGGAAGATTAGAGCAGCGTCGGGCAAGAACAGAACTGAAAGTTATTTAAAAGTGATAGAAACCCTCTAGGATCTGCAATCCCACCATTGTTTCCCTTTGGAAAAGCAGTTTCCAGAAGCTCCAATTAACCTTAATTGAATTCTGCCATAGCAATATCTAGAATTTTAATTGACTGGGAAGGTGATCATAAATCTCTGTTCAAAACACAGTTTGGCCATTAGCAGTTCCCAGAACAGCCCAACAAAGTGTCGTGGAGAAGGACTTGCCTCTTCCGCAGGTGAGACTGCCTCTAGACCATAAAACAAACATGCAGAAGGGAAAACTCCAGCAGCAAAAGCCAGTCCTGCCAGTAGTCATCTTCTCCAGCACTGGTAGCTATGAATGAGAACCAGTGACTCCTGCGACCGACATGCTCACGTACATACTGCCCACAGCATCCTTACGGGTTGGTTATTCCACCTCCCCCTTGCCTTCTTCTGCTCTTGCATTTGGCTCTGATGCTGGGTGTTCAGCTTTCGCTTTAAACATCATCGCATCCCTGCCTCTCTGGTGCTGGCCTCCATTACTTACATGCTTGTCTTTCACATATTCCGGTTGTTCACTTTAGGTCAGGTTACTTTCCATCTGGCCGATATGCAGCTGTTCTGGAGATCTGGTGTTTGCAAATAAAACCCTGCAAGGTTGCTGCACTCATGGCATTGAATTGCAATGGCTTTCAAGTGCCCAAATCCATTTTAAACCCTGCCCTTGAGCACCTTGCATTAGCCCAAACTTTTGGTCTTAGAGAGATCTCACAAAGGTCTTACCCTCCGCCGTCAGAAGATGCCTACCAGCCATCCTGCGCCACTGTGATGTGTGGGAAGGAGCTATTCTGCCACTGCTAAGTACATGTTTCTTGACCCTGAACTGACAGTCCAGCTGCAGGGGGACAAAAGAGGTGCCTGTACCCACACCACAGACTTCTGACGGGACAATGGTTTGGAAAGGGCAGAGGGGTTTGATCCTTGGTGGATACAGATACAGCCTGTGCAAGGACTTTCATGTCTCTGTCTCAGGTTTCCCAAACAAAAATACAACACGCATTGTTTGGTGCTATGCAAGCCCTCTGCATGGAGAACACATCTAACACAATGTATATGCTATACGGTCAAATTGCATATGCACAGTAGCCATTGGCAGGGACCTGGGAAGAGGAGACCTCATCCATTCCCCCCATTAACCCACACAGGGCAAGAGTTCCGCTAGGAAAAAAATGCCTTGTGCATGTATCTTTACGGATACACTAGCACAACAACAGAGTTTTTCCTGATAAGGAGACAGAGAGCATCCCTGTGTCCACAGGGTTGTGTCCCACCACTATGAACCCAGCACACGCTGAAGGTCCCATGAAAAGGGCACATACAACCCCTCTCCTTGCACCTACACCCGGCTCCCCCAGCCCAGCATGGAGGCACAGCCAGAGCTCAGCCCAAGGCAAGGCGGTTTTAAAGAGGGCCATGAGTTCAGTCTCATTTGAAGACCTACCAAGTAGGTCTTGCAGTGCTCATGATCATCAAAGCACTTCATAGCATGGCCACTAACCCTCACAGCACCCCTGGCCAGCAGGCAATTACTGCTATTTCAATTTTGTAGATGAATGAGCTAACAGAGAGTGAGTCTGGGGAGAAAGAGAGCAAACGCAGACACAAACACTCAGACAGTCACACCTGTACATCAGGACCTGCTGGATACTTCGAGTTCCTAGTAAGGTCAGCAGGTGGTAGAAGTCCTCGGCACCTCTGAAAAGTCAAAGGTGCCCGCTTAGAAGTGAAACGGAGGCCTTAATGACCTCCTTAGCGCCACAGTAATCAGAAGGACAAGCAAAAGCTCCTGAGGTCTTTTTCTTCACTGCAGGATATAAATCCCACGTACTTTAATAGGAATTTATGTCTTGCAGGCAAAAGATAGGACCTTAGATTTTAGTTCTGTGCACAGGCGGCATCTCCTCTCTCCTTCTCTTCCACATCTTTTTCGTTCCTCAAAATAGAAGCAGTGAGAATAGTGACTCGCTACTGTTTCTGTAGCCACAGATTGGGTTTAGACAGGAATGACTGATTAAAAGTTGTGAATTAGGGTGATTTTGCTGATGCCGTGAAATTGCTAGTAGAGAAGGCAGGGCAGCTGACTGACAGAGCTGGAAAACACATTAGGTGGAGTTAAGCTTGCAAGCAGCTGTATTGAGCAGAGAGGCCAGAAAAGAAGAGAAACAAGACTGTGATCATATTAAGAAGTTTTAATGGACTGAGAGAGAGCAAGACACAAAGGAAAATCAGACATCAGAACTAAAACCTGCTTCAAGGTCAAAAGGGAGCAAGGAAGAGACAGAAGGGAGCGAAGCGCCTCGAGCGATCTCACCTCGGCGGGAAGCTGCCCAGCCACCCCGGTAGGACTCAGTTAGGGCTCAGAGAGAAGTGGAAGCAAAATGCCAACAGCGTGGAGAAAGACGGTTTACAGACCAAAGTGCAAGACATTGTTAGGATGAGCCCAAGGCTGCGCACATATATATATATGCAGTATATATGTATATATGCAGTACAGCAGCAGCAAGGCTCGTTAACGCAAAATTCATCTTCGGAAGAAAAAAAATGATCGGCGAGCAAGGGACAGGAATAATTTTCAAGTCCTCCATATTATTACCTTGCCTTACAGCAGAGGGGTTTCCCTTAAAGAGGGGTGATTTTGTAAACCGCTGGCAATGGTATCTCCGCTGTAGCAGAAGCCCAGCCGGCGAGTTTACATCAGACATCTAACTCAGTAAAGACAGCTCCAGAGAAAAGCTCACACATGACCACAGACCTAAATTAAAACCCATTGTAAAGGCAACACTTCAGTTCAAAACCAGATGGATTTATAATGAAAATTAATAAACAATACTTGTCTCATACAGTCTTTCTCACGATGGCACTGTCACAGTACCAGACAAGGGAAGCGACAGTATTTATTCCAGTTTATAAATGGGAAATTTGAAGCAAGGAGTGATTTGTCCTGTGCCACTTCCCAGGTCAGCAAGCAAGCTGAAATTGGACCCAAGCGATCTCAGTCAGCAGTGCACGTCAGCCAGGAGCCCACCACCTCCCAAACGCTACAGGAGGTGCTCTGCAGTAGATCATTAACCTTGCTAATCCACACTGAGCTTTAGTTTTCCCTTTCCAAAAAGAGGAGGAAAGACTCAAGATGACCATATAGCTGAAAGCTCCCTCTCTTCAGAAGACTGAATTTGAGAGAGAAGAATTTGGCATGCCATAGCAAGATCTTTCCATCAAGGCTGCATGTAATGGAGCCTAGTATACAGCGGCTGGGAGCGAAGATTTACCAGCCTGTATCCGAGGCGGCTGTATAAAACAGGGCATTACAGTGAAACTTGAATGCACTCTGGAAATGATCAAATGAGTTAGAGTCCATACCTAGAGGATGCTCCAAACTGACAGTTTAGAAAGTGACTTTAATAGTGTCGGTAGAAGCAGAGGGTGACACTCATGACAGGTAGTTTGATGTTACATCGAGCACTTGGCCCCAGAGCATCTGCAA
>NW_009258788.1:403684-413138 GCF_000687185.1 Egretta garzetta
GCGTGCCTTGTGCAGGACTCCATCTTCTCTCCAGGACTCATCAAGAGCAGGAGGAAAATGTGCCTTCGTCAAGACCGTGGGACGGTGCTGCCAGCAGAGACCTCTGCCTGGGTATCCGCCCTCCAGCCATCGCCGTCCCTCTTCGCCCTCAGCCAGCCATCAGCTAAGTCAGCCGCAGGCTGTGGGAGCTCCTACTTCAGGAGGATAACTGATTTTGAGGCCTTTTCTCATGTCAGCTCAGCGACCGGTTTCCATGGCTGGGGAGGAGACAGGGGGACAAGCAGCCTGCCCCGGTGCCCACCTCCTCCACCGGTACAGGGGTGCCAGCGCCGTGGGTCGGGGTGCCCGTGGCGGGGACCAGGTGTTGGGCACATGGCAGCAGAAGGGAGGGAGGGCAGCAGTAAAACAGCACAGCTTGGGAGACTTAAGCAGCTTTTCCGACTTTAACGCTCTGCAAAGGCGGCACAGGAAGGAAAAGCAATTTTCCGGTTGCGTTTCTTTGTGCTGTGCGCCGAGGATATGCTCGAGCCTCTTTCAAACCCACTGATTTCTCCCCAGTGTTTCAATGTATTTTTACCTACCCCATTTTTCTTAGAAGGCTTTATGCGGCAGAGGGGGAGGATTATCATTTTAGCTACTCCTACCGAAAACCAAACGGTTGTTACTGAGAACACGTAAGCCTAGATCAGGTGTTTTGTGTATTTCCCTCACCCCTTCCCTCACCCCACCCGCTCCCGGAGACCAGGAGAGAGCTGCCCCTGCGCTCCCCAGCTGCTCCTTTGAGAGCTGAGACATTTCTGTTGCCTCCAGGGAAATGCAGCAAAGAGCGGGCTTCGTACCCCTGGCTATTTCTGATTTTACAAAGACAGAAGGACATTTGCAAGCTTTTCTCATGCATGACAAGGGAGCAGAAAGGATTAATGACACGGACCTGTTTTTTTCCTCCTGTTACTTTTAAGGGTGTCTCAGCCCTCAAACCTATTTGTTTGTAGGATAAGCCAAGGCACACGCAGGCAGCCCAACCCGCCACCCATTAAAGGACACCTTGGAGGTACGGGCCCGTAGGATTGAGTGATCCAGGCAAGTGACCTGACAGGGACAGCACAGGGGGTGTCCTGGGCTTCCAACATGCATGGGAAGGAAGGACACAGGCCCAAGAAAAGACCCAGCCGGCCCCACTTTCTCTCCCCATCCCACGGCCCCGCTGGCACACAAAGCCCAGCCCTCCCTCTTCGGGCAGCATCGCCTTGCGAAACATCCAGACCCGAGCCGAGACAGCCCTCAAAGGTGACTACAGGACTTCATTTTCTACAGTGTCTTTCATAAAGCAGGTTGTTATTTTTCTGGCAACTCACTCATGAGCTACTGAGCAATGGGCAGGTTTTCCTCTCCGATGGTAACAGCCTTACATTTATGACACAGCCATATCGATTGCATCTCCGTAGCACCCAAATTCAGTTCTTTTAATAGAGGTTCTGCTGTTGTTTTCCCCAGCATACCAAGAACATCTCTTTTAAAATACATCTAGCTTGTTTGGTATCATGGATGGTCTATTTTTCCAGCAGTAAAATATCCACTCTGTCATCAGGTTCCGAGTTGAAATCAATCCAGAAATACAATGTTAGTTCAGTAATGACCCACTTCAGCAGAATAAATCATTGCTTACCTCACCGCGAGCGCAGCTCGCGCTGCACCCAGTCACCTATTTGGAACCCATTACTCCCCATAATCAACAGCGCGGCTGTTGGGGGGGCTGCTCTCTTCCCTTCCTACACAGGAATACGCATGATCTCACCCGCTCCCTCTTAAGCGCCCGTGGATATTTGATGCTCAGCTACAAGGGTCGCATAATGGAGGCAATGCATCTTCAGTGAAGAAAAATGACAGTCAGAATAAGGAGACTAAACCAATTCATCACTTAATGCAAAGTGTTATTGTGCCGCAACCAGAGCATCGCACTGGGATTGATTACAAACAAGATGACACCTCCCTGTGGACTGTCTGCTATATTATTATAAATAAATACCCATTCATTTTGGAGTCTGTATTACTGCAGAGGATAGATTATACCTCAGGTACACAGTAAATATCCCATTGAGTACAATGTCCCTTCCTCGCCAACAAATGAGTTTTGTCTCACATAATACAGTTTCATAAACAAGATAAGGGAACAGAGAAACACCAAGAGACGGAGAGATGTGCAAAAAGCTCAACTGATATTAAGGAGCTATTTCCATGAAGGGCATGCTAAAAATTCAGTGACTCGCTATTAAAGGGGAGTAGAGAGGGGGAGGCAGCCACAGAAGGCTTGTCCTTGCTTCTGAAAGGGAGCAAGCCCTAAAAAGCTTCCCGAGTCCTCCAGACATCACTGAGACAAAAGCAAACCCTTCTGGTTTCAAACACCTAGCGGTTCATGCTAACCAGCTCTGATCAGGCACGCCGCAGCATTCAGAAAAATAAAGTAAGGGCAGTTTAAAAGGCTGCACAGCAAAAAGCAAACAGCCTAGGAGAAACCTGGCTTGTCTGTATCTCCTTCCCCCCCCACCTGTGGAGCCTTCATCATCTCCGGGTGCCACCAGAGCGCTCCCTGCCCAGGCACATCCTGCTCCTCCCAGCCACCACCCAGGCGAGACGCGGGTGCTCAAACATCTGGCCACAGCTTGGCAAGCACAAGGTTAAAGGAAGGCTGTGCCCAATATGTGTTATTTATTGACCATTTCTCTTATTTACCCTAGGGGTTTCAAGCACTCTGCACCCAGGGGGCAGTGTTTTAAGCCAACAGCAAAAGCATCGCCATCAGCTCCGCTCTCAGTGCCTGCACTTGGGTCAGAGCAAGGATTCTCCTGCAGCCCCACGGCTTTGGCAGTTCTCTGCTCACGTACTTTGGCTGCAAAGAGAAATACCTTCTTTCCTCCTCTGTCCTACTCAGTCGGCCCCCAGCGGTTTGCAAGGACTGAGGGTTGTTTGTACAACGCTCTGCCAGCCTCATGCGGATCATGATGGCCCCTGAAAATCCAGTGATGAGGGGGACAAAAATAATAATGGCTTTTATCAGTCTTTCACGCATCAGGGAAGGGGTGACACGCATGCCAGGCCATTCTTACACACAGATGTAGGCTGGGGGGAAATGTCACCTCCGCGATTCGCAAGGTGATCAACGAGACTTTAAGGGTTACATGCAAGTCCAGTGATTGCACCCCTTCACCTTCCAGGCAACCCCGTGCCAGGGAGTTTGGTGGGCAAGGGTGGAACTCCTCTGAAAAAAAATTAAAGGTTCTCACTTGACAGGCATTTATTCTGCCTTTGAGGGACTGGGGAGCTCAATGGTTGCTCACATTTTGGCTACCGAAGGCCAGCTGGCAGGGCACGCCGGTGCTCGCCAGCCAATGCTGTTTGTCCCTCTGCACCCCTCTGCTCTCCTCTTGCTCGCAGCCAGTCGCACGACATCTACCAGCTCCTTCCAAAAGGCCTCAAGTTGCTGGCACCAGAGGTGGGGGAATATTGCCATTAGAAAGATCCAAGGAATAAATTTTATATATATGTATATATCCCGCAAATGGTCAAGCTCCATTCCCCTCATTTTTCTTTTCATTGACTGGATTGCCAGACAGATCTACGGAAGCCAGCTGAGAGAAGATCCTCTCCCAGATGGAGCATTTTGCACTAGCCCCAATGCCCATGCCTTTCATCCCTCCCTCTCCAAGCTGAACAAGCGAAAACCCTTGAGATGCTTTTGACTTTGGATATGTCAAAAAGAGAAAAATCCTCCACCTTCCCACACCCCCTACCATAAGAATTGTCCCATTTCACAGATAAGGAGGCTGAAAAAAACAGCCAACAGCTTGGAGCCCGCTAGGACTGAAGAAGTTGCAGAAAAGCAAGGAGACAGTCCAGGTTTGCAGCTGCCGAAGCCTGTGCCTGGCTGTCGTTCCCCGGGGAGGCCTCACACAGGCAGGAGAGCAGCTCTGAAAAGCAACGGTATTGTTTGCTAATGTCGGCAGCAGAATATAAAGCGGAAACAAAAGCGGCATTTTTCTTCCCCTCTCCATCCCCTCCTTTTTATATTTTCCTCTGCTTCAGTGGCAGAGAAACACTTCCCTATGCAGGCACAGAACAAGCGAAGATAATCAGGCAATTTCCATCTCCAATCAAAATGGCAACTTTCCCTTTGATTACAAATTCCAAATAAAATTAATATTGTTCCATTTCCTTTGAATGTTTTACAGAAAGCGATTGCCATTTTTCAGTTGTGTCTGCTGGCTTCCTCCCTACACATTATTTTCACCCCAGGCCTTTCCAGGCTTGTTTTGTAAAAGCATTAACGGATATTCCTCCGACACAGAGCTGCTCTTGCCATTTCTCTTTCGCTTTAACAGAACCCTACGGACCGCGGTGGGGGTGATGTTGAGCCATCACACTGTTTTGCATACCCTCGGTCTCTTTTCTTCTGTGCGATGGAACCCCGTTATGGAAAGATGAGGCATAAAACCCTTCAGTTCCCCCTTCAGTGGGGCACGTCCATCCAGCCCACAGCCGGTATCTGGGGCTCAGTTGCGCCTTTACCAAGATTAAAGAGGAGAGAAGAGGTGAGTTCAGAGCTCGCACGGCTCATTGCACTGTGGAAAGTCCCCCTGCAGCTCTTTTACGCTAATGAAAGCAGAATAGGAAAATTTTTCTAAGTAGCTAATAGGAGAACAGAGTCAAATTGTAAAACACAATACGAGTGCTTTGTGTCCTTACCTGCACCTCAGAAATAGCCACAAAGTTTGCATTAGATCAAGGATTTTGCTTGCATCCTAGCAAATGAAAAATGTAATAGACACACCGCACTTCATGGCTAGGTCTGCAAGTGTCATACCGAGGGATTCAGTACCTGTCCCCCACTCCACCAAGGGGGCAGCAGAGCTGCTGAAGAAATCAGTTATGTCAGACATGCAAGGGGATGCAATTCCAGCGCACAAGTCTCACCCAAGGCCTTACCGAGTGGATATGACCACTTGTTAGATTTGCACACGGGTGGCACTGTTGACTATTTCCAAATTTCACGGTATTCAAGTGTCAGGAGACCAAAGGGAGCTCGACGAGGCCAGCTAACCCCCTGCCTACATAAATCAGCCAGGTCCTAAGTCACAAGGAAATAAACAGCGAACACCGCACGGCAGATGCTCTCTGCTCTGCGCCCAGGGCTGATGCGCAGCACGGCGGGAGGATGGCAGGAACGGGAGAGATGCGGTGCCCAGGTGAGACCCGAGCAGAGGGTCCGTGTAGCCGACTCACCCCTCTCTGGTGAGCATCTCCCCCTGCTGCAGGTCACCCTGCATCCCAGGAGGTCACCACTGCGGCACCCTCACACACCAGCCAAGCTGAGTGTGGACCCCCCGGAGCGCAGACACCCGGGTTTTTACCTCACCTTTGCCTGAGGATATCCGTGTAACGCACAAGGGCCCGTGCCTGTCATCCCTTAGCAGGGAGAAACAAAAAAAGGCCACGCGGCAGATCTGGCACGGCAGCGTGTTTATGTGCTCCATTGCCTGCCAAAGCAAAAACCAGCAATATTCCCAGTGCAGCAAAGCCCAGCTCTCAACAGTCTCTTCCAAGTTAAAATATCTTTAAGAAAGCAAATTCTGTAATTTCAGGGACATCTGTGATGCTAAACCCACACCAGAATATATATAAAAAGTAGTGAAAGCCAGACTTGCCTTGTTACCAGCTCTGCCTAAGGCACTATTTATTAGTGCTGTAACTATCTGGCTACAGCATCCTTAGGATTGACTAAAAACCTGGGGGGAAAGGAGGAGGAAGAATGGCATTACACCACACAAGAAATGTTTATTCTTTCCAGCTAAGACAACACAAACACGGAGGCTAACGTAGCCAGCAAAAACTGCCCATCGCATGCACTCTTATTTCTTGGTAGGCTATTCATCCTGTCCACTTAATTAAAGGGTTAATTAAAACTCTCCACAACCCAGAAAGATGTTTTGAAAAGAAACTCCAGAAAGTGGATGTAAATTGTTTCTTCGTTGCAGTCGGTGGGCTTTTTCTTATTTACTATTATTTTCGGTCTGTGCCCCGAGAGAAAGAAGATGAAAGCACACTCCATCCTACCACCTACACTTTGCAAAGGCGAGGACAGACGAAGGCGAGATGGCCACCAGCCTCCTGTGCTTAGAAAGGGCTCTCGGGGACTTTATTTTCCCAAGCAGCACTGAATGTCTCCTGCAAACTGTAGGGGGATAAAGAAGAGGAAAACCTTCTTATTTTGGACATAATTGAAAATATGTTTTTCAGTCACTTGCACACCCTCTCCAAATAGCTTCCTTTTTTTTTTTTTTTCCAATTTAATCATCCATTCCGCCAGCTTCTGAAATTCTCTGTATAGACAGTGACATCTAGTGAAGGAAAACTGAACTCGTGCAGATACAGGGCTGCACCTGCGAGAGCAGAGATGGGGATTTGGAAACGCTGGAACGGAGATCACCAAGGGTCACTTGCAAACAAGGCTGAATTACAACCCAGCAGAAACTCATTTATTCACCTAGCAACAAAAATTGAGTGCTTGCAAGGCACTGCATTTCACTTGCCTGGGGGAAAAGAAAAAAAAAAAATACTGAAAGCAAGGCTGAGTTCACAGGACATTTCTGATTGCCAGAGGGGCTGCCAAGCGCCGGCTGAAGCCCACCAACGCGTGGAAGGAGGCGATGGTAGATCCCGTCCTTATAATTATACCTGAGACAGGCACATCTGCAGCTGCTGCGGTGCCAAAATGCTTGGTGGCCACCCCGGCCCTCGCACCCCACACAGCGTAACGAAAGCTCTGTCCCCGTGATGGCAATTAATGGAGCTAATTTGGGGGGGGGAAGAAGCCTAGGATAATTTGGTTGGCTGTTGTGGAGCCACAACAACCTGAATGTTTCTCATTGCTGCTAATAAAAAGCCACGTCCCTCTCCACCCCGCCGCCCCGCGACACAATTAGCCTGAACGCTGAGAATGGCTCTGCCCTACCTCCTCCGCGAGGATTGCCCCCCCGAGCCTGACAAGTCAGTGATGGAAACGAGAAACAGATCCCATCTCTACCATAGGTCCCCCTCAGGCAGCGCTAAAGGTCCAGGAGAGGAGAGCACGGGGCTCCCAAAGCTGGAGGGAGGGCTGGGGTGCAGACGGCGTGCCCACCACCCGCCTGGGAGCCTGCTGCCTTCGAACCGCAGCCAAGGCCGGGGGCACCAAAAGGAAAAAAAAAAATAACACAGTTGGCAAACTGACCTGCAGGAGATGCCCGGTTTCTCGCCAAGGCAAGGAGGTGCTCCTACACATCCTATAACCTCTTAGCACTTGGGGGAATGAAAGGGGGTAAGTTTGCAGCCATGGAAGACAGACACCAGGAATGGGGGCGGTTACTGCAAGGAGAGAAACTCTAAAAAGAGGGAGACAAGGCAAAGGAGAAAGAAACAAGCTAAGGGACAGGGACAGCAGCGCTTCTGAGCACAGGCATGGCTGCTCCTCTGGCAGTGCAAAATAAAGCAGAAGATCCTACAGCGATCATGAGAGGGATCGATAAAATGTACCTCGCTATCTCTGACGTCTGTGCAAACAGCCTGGTGAGCACCGCTGGGGGTCACGGGTGCCGGGAGGTGCTGCTGGCACAGCTCTCTCTGATTCAGGGAGAAGCCCATCCACTTCCCAGGGTGAGCCCGGGATCCCCGCGTTAGATGAAGGTAGCCCTGAGGGCACTCAGGAGGAGCTGACCTGTGGGCAGCACTGCGCTGGTCTCAAAGCAGCCTGACAGCAGGACAGTAGTTGGAAAATGCATAAAATGCAGCAAATGCTATTTGAAAAACAAATAGCCCCCCGCCCCATCACCCCGACCCCCCCACCCGCAGCTAAGGCACCATCACCTCTCCCTGCAAGCAGCCTCAGCATTGCCACGTCAGCGGGGCTGATGCTGAATAGATGATAGCGCAAATAAAAAGTACCATCACCCAAAATCATCATCTCATATTTGACTACTATAAATATATAGCTTTTTTTTTTATCAAAAGATAGCTGCTGCGGAGCTCACCATCTATCTCCCTGGAAGGCGCTGAAAGACTTGGACACAATTTACTGGAAAAGGCGCAGTGCTTATTAACCAAGGTGTTTTGGGAAAGCCCCTGCTCTGCTATATGCCTACCCATGCAGCTGTGGAACTGCCCCAGCTGTGCAGAGCTCCCCAGGCCAGCTTGGGCCCCACCATCACGCAATTAAAGCGACACAGGGCTCATGCTCACATGCTGAAAGCTACAAAAACCACAGACAAAATTCATCCCATGACCTGAAGCCATCAGACACATGAGCTTGTGGTTTTTCCCTTTGAAACAGCCTTGGGCTATGTTTATTTTTCAGCCAAACCCCACTGTTTTCCAGGCAAGGAAATATGTGCAGAGCCTGCCTGAGTCTTCACAAGCAGGGCCAGCTCTGCCCTTTGCCTAACACCTCACCCGGAGATGCAGCAGCATTTCATTTATCCTGCTTGTCTCAGAAACTAGAAATGGAGCTGGCCTTCGTGTTCACGCGCAGCCATTTCAATTAAACTGATAGCACAGGCGGTAAGGTTTCCTTCAAGAGGAGAGAGGCCATTGCAGCTTAGAGCAGGGCAACCATGCTGTTTCACGAGCACAAGCTAAAGGTAGTTTCCTACGTTTACCAGAAAAGTCGGTATTGCAATTGCAGAAGGTTTGGGGATGACGTAAAGTTGGCTGTGCCTACCACCACCAGCCAGATGGGGTTCCAGTCAGTGGGGGTGTATGGGTTTTATTCCCTGCGTACGTCTGCCCCACACTACACAAAGAGTAAGCGATGCCAGGAGTGCTAAGTCCTGACCTCGGGCCAGAATGCTGCCCTTTGACAGTGCCCTAAAACCCCCAAACTGGAACGAAAATCAGATCTTTACTTGGCTGGACTTTGGATATTGGATGGTACCACAGGAGGGATGCTCAGTTTGGTCACGGGCGGGAAAACAGCCGCCCTTTCCCTTCCAGGATATGCATTCAAGCCTCGCTGGAGTCACTAATGATCAACCATCCCAGCTTGGCTGCGCTCACAAGCATGATTTTCGGTTCACAGGTTTGCTCTGTGCCACCCCACTGCAGGACTGGGTCAGCAGGCTGCCTCCAAGTCACCCTCTGGTCCTCCCCTCCACGAGCTTCAGTGCCCAGGGCTTGTTGTCCATCTCAGGAGGAATTTGCTGCTGTCCTGGACCCAGCTCAGTGGAGGGGAAACAGATTTAGCCTTGAACAAGGTCCTATTTTCTTGAGGTGGAAGAGGCTTCACAGGGCAGTCTCTGCTCCCGTGTGAAGGACAAGTTGTTCAAAACCGCCCCTCATCTGTCCAAGATACAGAAATCCTGAAATCACCCCAAAATTCTCATCTTTTTTCTTTTTTTTTTTTAAATATCACATTCTTGGATGTATCGCA
>NW_009258788.1:413686-421452 GCF_000687185.1 Egretta garzetta
AGCAGGAGCTCGGGAGGGGCCCAGGCAACACACCAACACTTCCACCAACTAGTCAAGAGGTAATAAAACCAGTATCACTCCAGACTATTTGCCACCTCGGAGCAGCCCGCTCTGTGCCTGACCCCCAGGAGCAGGAGACAGAGGTGGCATCAGCTCTGAAAGCCAGGCCTGAGCTGCGGTGACACGCCAGACCCCAGGGTGGTAAAGCACCGGAACAAGCAGGCTGAAGAGAAGCCGGGGGAGATCGACGTACAGCAATGGAGGGATTCAGTATTTCCCCTGAAGCCGGCCGTGCCAGGCAGAGCGATGCTTTCACGCTGCAGGGATCAGCGTCCGACCATGCCTTTCTCTGTGAATCGTCTCCTGGACTTAGAGCTACTCAAAGTCTATTACTGAGAGCCCACATCAGTTCCCTAATATTCCTGGGATACAGAGGTAAAATCAGAATTTCTTTCCAAGAACGAAACTAGAATATAATGAATTTGGAAAGCCCAGCTGCTCTCTGAGTAAAACAACAACAGCTTCACCCAGACTCCAGCATCTACCTGCAGAGGGAAGAGCACCTTTCTACATCTCATAAAAGTGCTCTGGAAGGACAGAATCTATTCGTAACGAAATCTATGTTTGATGCATTACAAGCAGGCAATTAGCAGAGGAATTTGCAAGCGAATACGCAGAACATTTTTGCAGGGTGCAAAATTTATCCTAGGCACAGCCCGGGTGGCATTTGCCGTGACTTCTTTGCATCACCTCGGCAGAGCAACCCCTCTGGCACACAGCTGGCAAGGGGAGGCAGCCCAGCCAGCTGCTTGGGGAGCTGCTGGCTACCAACCCTTGCCTTCATGGCTGGGGCTTAGCAAAACCTCGGGCTTTGCCAGCTCACCTGCCCGGTCCAGGGCAGCGGGGGCCAGGGGCCGCTCAACTACGTGCAAGACAGCACCCAGGACGGCTGCAAAAAAAGCACGAAGCCCAAAACCCCATCAGATGCCCAAAAGGGAGCCTCCAATTTGGCATGTCCAGCAGTGCCAAGAGCTTCCCAGTGCAAATTTTAGGTTCCCTCACTCCTGCTGAGGCCGGTCAGAGCTGAGACCCAGGGCGCCTGGCGGGGCGGAGGGCAAAGCACCCCCAGAGCCCCACCGGCCAAGTTACGAAAGCCATCCGGGGGCACGCCAGTACGGGGACGCTTGCTCAACCAGCGGGGCTGGTGACGTGGGGCAGAGCTGGGCACTGGCCAGGGCTGGACGCCGGCCGGGCAGTGGGAGCTGCCTGCAGCCCTGCCTCCAGCGCAGCCCAACCACCGCGCTGCGGCCGAGCACACCCCCGGGGGAAAGTCCAGCCCCGGGCCTGGCTGCTGGCTCCACCACTCCAGCCCCTCTTCAATTACAAATTTACTGGCTGGAAACTGATGACTGGCAAGTTTATTTACCAAGATGCCAAGGTACCGTGAAACCAGAGTAATGAAGCGTGAAAAAAAGAAGTTGCATTTATTTCCTAAGATGAACATTAACACCATTTTACCTGAAGAGCACGGTGCCCAGCCAAGGATCCTCAGCATCTCCACATCAAAGATGTTTCTCCATCAGTACCCACAACTTTGCTTTTCAGAGGAGGCCAGACAGCAGCAATGTAGCTTAGTACCTAAATATCCTGTGTGTGATTTGCAGAGCAGCTTCCAAAATACTGTTACTCAGGAAAACTCTGGGACTCTGATTTATAGCTGTCTGGATCAGGCACCCCTACCACTGGAGAAACAGCTGAGCCTGCTCAAATGGGACTGGAAACGGGACACTGGATGATCTCAAGGGCTGTGACAGCCAGGTGGTGAGATGGTGGGGTCCCCAGGTGGTCCCCATGACACTTCACAGCTCAGTCTCAAGCCTGCTAGAGAGCAGCACGATCTGCACGAGCAGCACACCCACCGAGGTACCCGGTGCCCGGGTTTGCTGCCAGCCACGCCGCAGTCGGCAGGCAGAGATGCTCACCTTTACAGCCAGGCAGGTATTCTCCACCCCAGACCACAGCTGCCCAGTGCATAAGGGCAGGAGCACGGGAAGTTCCTCCACCACCCCTTAGCAATGTCAGGGTGAGGTTCTGTAACAAAATAATTCAAAACTGTACAAGACCAGAGTTAAAGCTCTCTGGCATGGCCCTTCTCGCTCTTCCCCTCTCTTCCCAGCTCAGGCTTATCGTCCCAGCAAGCTGGAATTTCAACCCCTACTTGGAGGTTGTTTTCTTGGTGCAGGAATCTAATACATCATTTTGCAATCTGCTGAAAGGAGGAGGAGGAGCGGATCTCAGCCAGACTTCTGTGAGACAGGGAACACGAGCAGAGGAGAGGGGAGAGGAGGAAGAAAGGCCTCTACACAGCCTGTCCCCAAAAATCGTACTTCCTCCGATGCAATGGAAGACATGAAACCAATCTGAGGTCACGCTCCTCCCAAGGGAGATCTATTTGCACCTTGAAGAGGAAGGAAAGAAGGAAGAAAAAACAATGCTCACACCAAGATGACTGTCCTTACCTTGGCCTAAGATATCCTCACCCCTGGAGCAGTCGCTGGGAAAGAGGCTCCATCTTCTGCCCGTTGGAGCGCCTGGCAAAGAGCGGCGTTTGCAGACCACCCCTGGACGGGGAGCAAGGCACCAGCTGCAATGAGTGCTGCTAATGGGCAGCCCCAGCCCCGCTCCTCCTGCCTCTAAACACCTGCGTGCTGGGAAAGGAATCACTCCCAAATCACCAATAATTGACACCTACCACTGGGTAAGGGCTACCACGTCCCCCCTGACCCGCTGGCAGGCACGGCAGCCCTGCCAAGCAAAGCCTGACCTTCCTAGAGTCCTCTGAAAATCATGTCACCACCTGATAGCTGTTCAGAAGCTACCACCAAAACACTGACGGTCACATCGACGTCCTAAATGGACAATGTGCCCGTTTCTGTCTCTCCGAAGACAGACCTAAGAGTTGAATGGAAATATTTCCCCCCGCGGGCTGAATGGAAATGAATTCTCCTCCCCTTCCTCAGCCGAGCATGGCAGCACAAGTGGCTGCAGTGGCTCTAAGGAGAGCTATCCACACACCAATTCCCTTCAACGTTGCTAGTGTTATAAAAGGACTTTAAAATGGCTTTGCCCCAAGAAGCTAGGTAGCAGGTCTTTGGAGCATAAATAATTATTCCAAAAATTATTGTCAGAAAGTAGATACAGGGAGTTACTGAGCAAGTCAAGCCAAAGGTTGGCTGCCGCATGTAGAAGTCCTGGAAATTTTGATTTGACAGGCAGACACCTACTTCTAAATATGCAGTACTCCATTCAATCGTCCCTACTGCGGGGTATGTTCATATCTGAGATGAAGGGACATGCGTGTTTATTTAACGAGATGTTGGAAGTGTCACTATCGTTCCCTCTCCCCTCTTTAACTGCATGGAAAGCTTTACCATCTGCTGCCCAGACTTCTTGCTACTCACTTCTCAGGGAGACAGATACTGGGTTGAAGTGGCAAAGCTCCACTTTCTGAGATGCCCAAGTCACTGAAACGCTTGAGAAATCAGAGCCGAGTGCTTTGGAAGCAACCTTAGCTACCTACAGCAACGTCGCCCGTTTTAAACATCCAGCCTCTGCCCTGCTGACACCTCAAGTGAACCTGTTTTGGGGCAGCCTCCCTCAAACCTACCAAGATCCCCACGTCTGCCACCTAGTCCTGGCTCCCAGCTTCTTCCCAGCTGCCCATAACTGAGGGGAGGCACAGAGGGGAGAGCGGGCGAGCACTTCCAGCCCCGCTGCCCAGAACTGGGGGGAGGCGCAGAGGGGGGCACGGGCGCGCCGCTGCCCAAAACTGAGGGGAGGCACAGAGGGGAGAGCGGGCGAGCACTTCCAGCCCCGCTGCCTGGGGAGGGAGGATGCCCCACAGCAGGGTAATGGCGGCGAGACGAAGGGCTCCTGGGGATGGGGCAGGGCAAAGGGGCATCCCAGGGGTGCAAGGCATCCCACGGCACAGCAGTCACCACCCCAGGCGACGACTTCGCTCGTGGCAGAAGTAAGAAGATGCTGGGATGCATATGCACCATGAAGTTAGAAACCACCACGCTCGCAAGCTATCCATGCTATGCAGAGGCAAACTGCTACAGGTTTTTTTTCCTGTTAATCCTCCACGATATTTCAGCGATGACTGTCCACCCCGCCAGGATCACGGTTTCCTTTCAGATCATGCTTTTTCAAGCTGAAAATGCTGGCAGTGCTAAGGCAGCAGTACCGAACCGCAGCGCAAGCGCTTTCACAGCTGACATAGGGATGTTGGGTTGGGAAGAGCTGCCTGACCAAGGCCGTGGAAGGATCATTATCCTCAGCTCATTATTAATCCCAAGGAAGTGGAGTTCACTGTGGAAATCACTGGTTGTACTACATGCTGGAAAAGTGTTAGTCATATGCATATTTTTTAACAAGTAACGTAGTTCTACTGAACCTGGGATTTCCACAGCATTGGAAAAGCATTAGCAGTCTGTCTGCTAACCAGGATGTTTGAAACATCAGCGTCTCCAGGGTAAGAATGGGTCAAAAAGTCAAGAAAAAAACATTTCCCACAGTCTATGCAGACTCCAGCCTGGACCATTTCTCTCCCCTCGCTCACTGTTCCCAGCTAGTGGAAACATCAGCCAGCTGTGCACAGGATAGCTGAGATCACTCTCCAAAGGAACTTCTCTCTGTTCTCGAAGTCACATGTACCTAAAATTAATTGCATCATTTGTGTATTTTCAGAACATTTTATTTTCTGTGGCAGGCTGTTAGGACTTTTGAATCACCCTGAGAGACACCAAGCAAACAGTGATTCATATTTTGGAGCTAAATCACCATTCTTCCCAAGTCCCGGGGACAAAGCCGTAGGCGTGGAAAACAGCTTCGTGCATGTTTCTTTTAAAACCACCTTGTTACTGTCACGCTGGCTTGGTCACACACGGCTGAGGAAAGCCAACACCCAAAACAGCAGAGAAAAGCACATGTAGTACAGCGGGGAGCAGGAAACCCTCTCTCCTTCCTCCTCCTCGCAGGTCACATGAGGAGGTGGTTTGGCCTAAACCCAGCTACTTGAGTCATCAGAGTAATACACTGGATGATGAACCTATCATACCTCCCAGTCATGAGTTACTGAACGACGGCCGGGCGGCTCGGTGAAACCTGCTGGAGCAGGAGGTGGGGAGCGGCGGCAGGGGGGACGAGCAGCCAGCTCTGGGGACAAAGGGTTTTCCCAGGGGGCAGGAGAAGCAGAACGAAGAGCCATCAGGCTAAGGTGCACCTGAATGCCAGCGACCACCTGAGAGGGGCTGAGGACACGGAGCTCAGAGAGGGACCCAGCTGCCTCGTCTCCTGAGCAGGGCCACAGTCAGCCAGCAGCTTCCCAGTCACCCTGTCACACCCTGTCAGCGGTGTTGCGGCAGGTAACGCAACAAAGCCTGGGCTACCTATCCCAAAGGCCACTGCTGTTACATATTTTCTTTGCCAAATCCCACCAGAAATGGTGGGGCCATTCGGCTAGCTCATGGATTACTTGGATCACCAACCACCCTTTCCTTACAGAAGCATCTTGTTTGGGTGCAGAATCAAGAAAAAAAAAAAAAAAAGCTGATTACAGTGGTTACAGATCACCACACACAACAGGCGTGGAAATAAACCCTAAGTCACGAGTTTGCCCTCCTGATAAGGGTGCCCGGACTCAAGAGCAGACAAGCCCAGCCAGGCGCCGAGCCTGGTTAGCAAGGAACCAGGGCCGGCCGCTTTGCATGGCAATCAAACCTCTGTCTCTACCACGCGGACCTGAAGCGGAGAGGGCGTGAATCAGAGCTGAGACATCTGCAAGGAGTGGTCACGGTGTCTGAAAGCAGAAAAAGCCGAGCTCCCTCCAGCCATCCCCTCCGAGTCTCTCTGGCCACCTCGCAGCATTCCCAGATCCCCGCCGAGGGCAGGCAGCACCACTGCTTCTTTTACAGAAAACAAAACTGAGGAAGTCAGCGGGGTGCTAATTACCTACCTTAAAGTGCTGTTTAATTACCTTTCTTGTTCTTTAGTTGTCTTCATTTTAAATCATTTAATCATCAGCGTATCAAACACTGTGCTTAGCAAGGGGTAGATGAGCCTAGCCGTGTCCAGGCCCAAATTTAAGCACCTAGCTCTAGGACCCACCTCTGAAACCTCAGCGGCTCTATACATGTTCCAACTTACCCTCTTTTTTAACAGAAAAGCAGTGTAGAGAGAAAAACACTGTCAGCAGGGGGCTTGTGAGACTACCACCATCTGTGCTTTGACAATCCAAAAGGAAATGAGGAGCAAAGATGGATATTTTATATATATATATAAAATTACAGATGAGAATAATAGATTAGCACAAGCCTTCAGGAATGAAATCAGGGTGGCTCATAACTGAAATCAGTCAGAGCCAAGAGGGTTCAAAGCATAAAAATGGTACATGGCATCAAAAAGAGCTCTAGAAATGAGGGAGACACAGAAAAGTCGGAACCTGGGAAGCAAAGCACGTAGAGGATGGGCAGAACACAAGCTAACAGATACCTCCATCGTCCCAGAAAGCTCTAGAAATTCTCCCAAGCCATCTCTGACCCCCTAGCAAGTACCTTCCAAAATCCAGGCAAGAAAAGCGGTCCCAGGTGACGGAAGAAAAACAAACCGTGCCCCTGCCTTCAAAAGGGGAAGAAAGAACTACTGCGGGGACCCTTGTGCTATGAAAATCTGAGCTGCCCCCCAGTAAGGAAGGACCTGACAGGCCTGAGACTGGAATGGAAAGTAACAGGGCATGGCCGCAGAAGAGACACGGCCAAATTCGTGGTGGGATGCGTGCCGGGAGGGCTGTGCGCAGGACACACCTCGCTTCTGGGCTGGGGCAGGCAAGGGGAGGCTCCAGGAGGGAGCAATAAGAGATTTAGAAAACATGATCTGAAGGAAGTTTTTGTAAGGGGCGGGGGGAAAGACCAAGAGGCCCATGACAAACAGTCTTCAAGCAGATTACAAGGCTGCTAGAAGAAGGGCAGCAATCCGCCGTATCTCCCACAGCCAAGACAAGACGCGATCCCCTTCCTACGTGGGGGAAAGCAGGGCAGGCTGTCACACTTAGGAAAGATAAGCACCTGCATCGTCCTAGAAAGTCAGAGCTCTCATCACATCAGAGCACCAACCCACTGGAAAAGAGGGCTCCTGCCTTTCTGACAGCACCCGGCATTCGCTTCCAGCCCCGGGAGGCCACTTTTCTCCCCGGAGACATGAAAACTCCCTTTCCCGTGCTCCCCAAGGCGCGCCTGCAGGCGTGCCCAACAGCAAAAGCAGCCGAAGGTTTGTGGGAGCCCCGAGGGGCTGTGAAACCTCCTTCACTGGAGGCTTAGAGGGAGGCTGCCCATCACCCGCGACGGCAGCCGGCCAAGCCACGCACCCCGGCGGCGCGAGGACAAAGAGCGAAGTTAAGACCCTCTCCAAAATTGGACTTCTGCTCGGCGGTGGAGCCTGGCCTGCATTTCTCCCGAGCTGAGACAGCTCCGCTCTCTTGCCTCTCCCCTCCAGAGGCTGGATGAGCACCGGGCCAAGCCAGCGGCGAGCTGGGAAAAGATCACCCCAACAGGGGTACCGAAACACCGAAAACGCGGGGACGGGCTGTTGCGCCCTGTGCCCAAGTCCACCCGGGGAGGGAACGGCTGAGGAAAGCAGGGGTGAGCAGGGGCGGCTGGAAGCAGAGCCGGGTCCAACGCCAGGCTGCCCGCGGGGGCTCGCTCCCCCCG
>NW_009258788.1:423302-428703 GCF_000687185.1 Egretta garzetta
GCCGGCGGCGGCCGGTGGGAGCGGTGATCTGCCCGGCAGCCCTTGTGCGGTAGCTGAGGCCGCGTTACTGACCCGGCGTGCGGGAGATCCGCTTGTCCCTGCCATCCTGGGCCGGGGTGAAGTGTGTTCATTCCCTGCTGGTGCTGTTACAGGAGGGGTCTACAAGGCAGGCTGGGGCAGGGTGCTTCCATTCCTCCTGTCAAAGCCAGGCCAGGAGCTACAGGGAAGAGGAGCGTATGTGCCTGTGAGCTGGCAAGGGTCTACAAGGCAGGCTGGGGCAGGGTGCTTCCATTCCTCCTGTCAAAGCCAGGCCAGGAGCTACAGGGAAGAGGAGCGTATGTGCCTGCGAGCTGGCGGAGTCGAGCTCCTGATGAGAGCATTCATGAGAAAAAGGGTTTCCAAGTACTTGTGCCAAGTACCGATTCTGTGTATTACTGGGGGCAGGATTTGAGGTTCCCTCCCCTTTCTGGTGTTGCCTGTTGACTAGGCAGCACCTCCCTTGCTGTGATGAGCTCCCTGAATCCCTGTGTGAGGGTCCTGGCTCCCCTGTGCATAAGACTGGCCTAGGTGCCAAAATTGGGACTCCAAGCAGCGGCAACTGCTGTTTTGATTGAATGCAAGTGGCCCAGGGCTGCAATCCCCTTGCTGGCCCGAACAAGGCTATACGTGTAGTATGATACCCTGTAGCATAGGATTTGTCACGTGGGGATGGCGTCTGCCAAGTTTCTCCTAGAATCGGGGTTGCAGGGAGGGTACCTCTGGCTGTTGCCGGCCTCCTGGGCTGCGGAGGCTGATGCAACCACAGACCTGGCTGCAGGTGTGGTGGAGCTGCTCACCTGGCAGTGAAATCCCTGCAGGGAACAAGGTGGGGGCTCTCAGCCAAAAGCAGTGCTGGGAGGTCAGAGATGAAAGGAGGGCAACCAGAATGCTGTTCACCTTACCCAAAAGGTAAGGGCCCTGGCTCTGATACCCCTGGGCTGCCTGCATGCTGCAGCCCTCATCTTTGAAGCAAAAGCCTTAAAATAAAGTCCATGGCTGCTGGCTGCCTGAGGTCCCAGAAGCGCATCTCTTCTGTGCTACTGCTGGATGACACAAGAAACCTTGAACTTTGCAACCTGTTCTTCTGAAGCTTAATGAACAGTTTAAATTCTTCCTCTGCCCTTACTGTGCTGAGGCCCCACCCTTGCTGAGAGGAAGGCTTTTTCTTTATTTTACGCACCTTTAATAGTAACTGCTGAGCTGGCATTCCCTATTGCAACGTCACACCAAGAGAATTGCTTCCACGTTCACCACCCGCTGCTAAAGTGCAAGCTCGGGAGTCCGCTTGTTCCCCTGCATACACCAGCACCACGGCGTCACAGCGCCAGCAGCACGACTTTATCCCAGCAAGTTACAGGTCATTTAACTTGGGCTGTAAGGATCTCAGAATGGTTACTTGTGCTGGCCTCGCTGCCATGGACATGTTAAGCATTGCAAAGATAACAGAGGGATTTTTGTCTTTGGAGTTTCAGTGTTCAGGTTGCTGGTCTGGCTTCTCTTCTGCAGAGTGATTCAGTCCATGCTGTGATGGTTTCAGCGCTTTGGGGACAAAGAACTTGTGCAGCTCCTCAGTCATCTTAAGCTGGAGTCTTCCTGTGGGCTCCCAAGCCACCTACAGCAGGCCTGAAAGCATTCTATTTACAGCCCAGGCCCTCTTTCACTCAGCCTTCCCTGGGCTTTCCAAAGAAGACAGAAGCTCTCTTCCCTTCCTGAGGCATTACTGGCTTTAAAAGCTGTGCTGCGGCTGGGCTGTAGCACATCCCATGCAGGTTAGGCTATGCCTGACTCCCTGTAAAGAGCTGAATGCCCCGTGACCCCAGGGAGGATGGGATTCAGATAGTGCTCTGGCTTTGTTTGCAGCTTGGCAGGTGCATGACTGAACTTAGGACTTCATCCTGCTGTAACAGCTGTAGGCTGCTCGGAGCTTTAGGGTAGACTTTTGGCTCCAGATGCATTGCACCTAGCTTGTCCCTCCCTCTGACTCAGGTCAAGCGTTGAGCAGCCTAGGCTCTTGCTAATGGCTTCTCGGAGCAGAGTAACTCCCCGTTATTCCTTTGGAGAGCGCTGCGTGAGCCGTGTTCATCCACGGCTTGGCAGGGGCTGTGCAGAAGGCACTGCCTCCATATGGGCTTCCCACTGCCCTGCCAGTGCTGTGCCGGGAGGGCCAGGCAGGGCTGTGCAGGGTGCAGGGCTCGGGGCTGTACTGGGCTGCTGGTGGCATCCCTGAGGTAGCAGAAAACACTGTGTATTTCTCTCCAGTTGCAGCAATTAACTGTGGGTTGTACCTACCCCAAAAATAGGCAAGGAGCTCCCTTTCATTAAAAGCTCATGAACAGTTTAAATTCTTCCTCTGCCCTTACTGTGCTGAGGCCCCACCCTTGCTGAGAGGAAGGCTTTTTCTTTATTTTACGCACCTTTAATAGTAACTGCTGAGCTGGCATTCCCTATTGCAACGTCACACCAAGAGAATTGCTTCCACGTTCACCACCCGCTGCTAAAGTGCAAGCTCGGGAGTCCGCTTGTTCCCCTGCATACACCAGCACCACGGCGTCACAGCGCCAGCAGCACGACTTTATCCCAGCAAGTTACAGGTCATTTAACTTGGGCTGTAAGGATCTCAGAATGGTTACTTGTGCTGGCCTCGCTGCCATGGACATGTTAAGCATTGCAAAGATAACAGAGGGATTTTTGTCTTTGGAGTTTCAGTGTTCAGGTTGCTGGTCTGGCTTCTCTTCTGCAGAGTGATTCAGTCCATGCTGTGATGGTTTCAGCGCTTTGGGGACAAAGAACTTGTGCAGCTCCTCAGTCATCTTAAGCTGGAGTCTTCCTGTGGGCTCCCAAGCCACCTACAGCAGGCCTGAAAGCATTCTATTTACAGCCCAGGCCCTCTTTCACTCAGCCTTCCCTGGGCTTTCCAAAGAAGACAGAAGCTCTCTTCCCTTCCTGAGGCATTACTGGCTTTAAAAGCTGTGCTGCGGCTGGGCTGTAGCACATCCCATGCAGGTTAGGCTATGCCTGACTCCCTGTAAAGAGCTGAATGCCCCGTGACCCCAGGGAGGATGGGATTCAGATAGTGCTCTGGCTTTGTTTGCAGCTTGGCAGGTGCATGACTGAACTTAGGACTTCATCCTGCTGTAACAGCTGTAGGCTGCTCGGAGCTTTAGGGTAGACTTTTGGCTCCAGATGCATTGCACCTAGCTTGTCCCTCCCTCTGACTCAGGTCAAGCGTTGAGCAGCCTAGGCTCTTGCTAATGGCTTCTCGGAGCAGAGTAACTCCCCGTTATTCCTTTGGAGAGCGCTGCGTGAGCCGTGTTCATCCACGGCTTGGCAGGGGGGTGGCCGAAGGCACTGGCCCCACAACACTGCCCTGCCAGTGCTGTGCCGGGAGGGCCAGGCAGGGCTGTGCAGGGTGCAGGGCTCGGGGCTGTACTGGGCTGCTGGTGGCATCCCTGAGGTAGCAGAAAACACTGTGTATTTCTCTCCAGTTGCAGCAATTAACTGTGGGTTGTACCTACCCCAAAAATAGGCAAGGAGCTCCCTTTCATTAAAAGCTCTCTTGATTTCTTTCACTTTCTGTGTGGCTGCCTGGCAGTGTCGTCAGCTGGACCCTCCTGTAACCAGTACAGAGCGCGCTTTTGTTCCTGCTCCCCATCCCCTCGCAGCCTTGTCGGGGTCCTGCTTAGGGATTTCGTGTTCAGGCCCGCTTCCCTCGCTGTGAGATGGCATTTCTTCTACTTCAGCACCACTTGGCTTCTTGACAGGAGTTGTAAACTGACAGAAAGTGAAATGCTTTAGACACTGTTCCCCAGAAAGACATCCATGCTTGTGAGCCCAAGCTCACATCTTGCTTTGAGGAGCTCCTGGTGCTTCAAACTTTAACTAAAAGGATGAAGATGGAGGTGGGGAGAGATGTCCTATATCCAATTTAAATTCCCAATTTATGACTTTCTTAGAACCACTCAGGGGCAGTATTCCACTGGCTTACACATACAAAACATACGTTAAAGCGAGAATTTTTTACTGTCTTTAAAAGTACCCATTTTCCTAAAGACAAGGACATGAGGCTTCTGCTGCAGGGTCTTTCGTTGCTCTTTCACTCCTTCTAAGTATGTTTATTGAACTGTTAGGGCTTCCATCTTCCTGCCTTCCCCTCCAGCCAGGTCTGTCATTATCGTATGTCTGTCACCAGCTCTTACGATTAGTAATGCTGTAGCTCGGGCTAGCAAAGGCTGAACGTGCAAGTGTGTTGGGTAGCAGCACAAATCTGCCACAAGATGCGAGCGCGAGATGCCAAGTCTCTTCTGTTTTTAAGGAACGCAAAGGTACAAATAAACTCACTTCAAAACTGCTGTGGGCCAACAGCAATGCAAAAGTGGAGTTCTCTTGCTCAAGATTACCTTTGCAAAATGCATTTGGAGTAAGTAAGTTGAGACAACAACGGAACTCTGTCAGCCTTGCCTCTTGTGCAACTTGCTGTGGTGCAAGCGCCGCTCTGCCTTGCCTGTGTTTGCAGGGAAGCCAAGTGTCCGAGCACGCTGCTTGGGCAGGGCGCTGAGCATGGAAAAGTGCAAACGCAGCCTCCTTTCGAGTAGTCCCCCTGCACTGCAGCCAGGGTGGCACTTCAGAGCAAAGCCCTCCTCCTGAGGAAGCGTTGGGAGATCCTGGGGCACACATGGCCATGCCGAGGGCTTGCTGTGGAGATGTGTAGGGATGTCATGGACTCCGTGAAGGTTCCTCCGCAGCTGCCCTGGAGCCCGGCCCTGGATGCTCCCGCTGCCCTGGGTGTGTGCAGGAAGCCAGCCCCAAGGTGGTCCCTGCGCAGCGGGGGGAGGAGGGTGTTTTACAGCACAGCAGGGGCGAGGGCTGCTGCCTGACAGGGATGGCCCTACTGCTCGGCCCCTGCTGAGGGAAGAGGGCGCAGCCACCTCCTGCGCTTAAGCCCAAGGGCAAAACGTGCAGCCCCCGCAGCAGCTGTGACCCTGCGTGGGACGGGGGGACCCCCCTGCAGGAGGTACAGGGCTGGGGTGGGCTGACCTGGGGGTGCTGGGTGACAGCCGGCTGAGTATGAGCCAGCAGTGTGCCCAGGTGGCCAACAGCATCCTGGCTTGTATCTGGAGTGGTGTGGCCAGCAGGAGCAAGGGGAGTCATCCTCCCCCTGTACTGGGCACTGGTGAGGCCGCACCTCGAATCTTGTGTTCAGTTTTGGGCCCCTCACTACAAGAAGGACATTGAGGGGCTGGAGCATGTCCAGAGGAGAGCAAGGAAGCTGGTGAGGGGTCTGGAGCACAAGGCTGATGGGGAGCGGCTGAGGGAGCTGGGGGTGTTCAGCCTGGAGAAGAGGAGGCTGAGGGGAGACCTTATC
>NW_009258788.1:429134-452775 GCF_000687185.1 Egretta garzetta
AGAGGTATCTGGCCGCTCCACGTGTATGAAAACATGGCTGCTTTGGGGGCAAACGAAGCTGCGATCGGAGATTCCTATTAAATATTAACCTGAGGGAACGAGTCGCTCTGCTTGCCGCTCTGCGGGCAGGAGGCCTGGGGGCATCCCAGGCGGGCAGAGGGGACAGGGCCGGGCAGAGGGGCCATCCCCATTAGAGACAGATGCTGCACCTGAAATAAGGAGCAGGCGGTATTTGTCTACCTGCTGGGCACTCCCCTCTGTGCGGAGGGAAAAAGTGCGCTCTTCTGTTTGCTACAACACGTGCAGAAGTTAACCTTAGCCCTGCTGTTCTGGATGAAAGACTCCTTTCTTCCCTTAGAAGACAACTGCGTGATGTCTTAAACCAGGCTGTTTGCATGCTGCAGAGGTTAGCAGCTCCTGACATTAAGCAGAACACAAGGAGACTGTGGGCAGAACTAACCCCATCTCCACATCCTCCTTATCTCAGATTTGGGAACAGGCCCCAAACCACAAATGGCTGGCAGCATACCAAGGTTATCCATAAGGCACCCAAGTGGTGAGAAGAGCCACAGCGGGCATCTCAACACCATTTTTTTTTCCTTTCCAGTGTGTTCCATGGGAAACAGCACCAGCCGGCTCTACAGCGCGCTCGCCAAGACGCTGAGCAGCAGTGCCGTGTCCCAGCACCAGGACTGCCTGGAGCAGCCGGACTCGGCACAGCTGGATCCTATAGACCCCAAGGATTTGCTGGAGGAATGTCAGATCGTTCTGCAGAAACGGCCACCCCGGTTTCAGAGGGACTTTGTGGACCTGAAGAAAAACGCTGCCAGTAACCACCGCCCCATTCGGGTCATGCAGTGGAACATCCTTGCCCAAGGTAGGAGCTGCCTCTAAGCTCAAGGTGTGACCTTGAGATCAAATGCAGCAATGAAAACTTTTCAAAGCAGATGTGCCTGCGTAGCTAGGCATGCCTGGGACTGGCAGAGCAAAGGGAGAGAGGTGAATTACACGAGGCACAACTGACTGAGGGCCAGGGGAGGAGATGCTCAGCACCTGAAATAGCAGCTTGCCTTCCCTTCTATAGGAAAGGAAACAAGGGCTCTCCTTGCAACCGTGATGCCAAAGGTAGCTCCGAATGCCTGCCTTAACTGAACATAGTATATTCAAAAAGCTGTGACCCATCACTTTTAGGTAGTCATTAGCCCACAGAAAAGACTCGTCCTTCCCCAGATTTCATTCTTTGTAAAGCTTCTCTACAGATTTTTAATTGGTTTATTGGTGAACTATTCAGGGATTCAGATCTGTTATGGCAATTCTTAATTCTTCAAAATAATTTTATCTTTTTTTTTTTTCTCTCAGACCCCTAAAATCAAGGCTGTAAATTGCAGCTTATGCAACAGCCTCATCTTAAAATCTTTTGGGGTGGGAAATCCCCCCCATGCAGGGACTGCCTTAACATTCTGCAGTTAAGTCACTCCTACCCCACTGCATTTTTTCTTAGGCTTAAGCTGTGGCAGCCACATGTGGAAGCACTTGTCACAGCGTAGTGACTTCCGGAGAGAGGGGGAAAAAAAGTCTTTAACTTGTGTCTGTAATGGGAACATAATTTTTCTGGAGAGGCTTCAGCATTTTCAGAAGGGGTTCTCACACCCACTGGCAAGCCTGGCACCCTTCTAAGTCTAAGGAAGTCAAAGCAGCTGCTCCTGAAAAACCCCATCACCTGCATGTAAACTGATGTGCGTGCGTTTTACAGAGAAAGCAAAGCGTTGCGAAAGCCTCTTGCCACTTCCCACTGCAACCTCTTGCGCTGTGACAGCCCCTGCCTGCTCTCGTGCAGGGCTGCAAGCAGCCACTGCCTGGTGCGGGGCCCCGCGGGGCGAGCCTTGCCTCTGGCCTCTGCAAAACCTGGAGGAAGATGGCCTGTTTGAGCGATCTGTAACAACTCTTTTTTTCTCTCCCTCCCTCTCCGTTTATTTCAGCTCTTGGAGAAGGCAAAGACAATTTTGTTCAGTGCCCCATGGAAGCTCTGAAATGGGAAGAGAGGAAGTGCCTCATCCTGGAGGAAATCCTCGCGTACAAGCCTGACATCTTGTGCCTGCAAGAAGTTGACCACTACTTTGACACCTTTGAGCCACTCCTCAGCCGACTCGGCTACCAGTGCACTTTCTTCCCGAAGCCGTGGTCCCCGTGCCTAGATGTGGAGCAGAACAACGGGCCGGATGGCTGCGCCTTGTTTTTCCTCAAAGACCGCTTTGAGCTCATCAACAGTGCTAACATCCGCCTAACCGCCATGAAGCTGAAGACCAACCAAGTGGCCATAGCTCAGACACTGAAGTGCAATGAGACTGGGAGACTGTTCTGCATTGCCGTCACTCACCTGAAAGCCCGTACTGGCTGGGAGAGGTTTCGGTCCGCGCAAGGCTGCGATCTTCTCCAGAACTTGAAGAGCATTACCCAAGGTGCGAAGATCCCTCTGATCATCTGTGGAGACTTCAACGCAGAGCCAACTGAGGAGGTCTACAGAGAATTTTCCAACTCTAGCCTCAACTTAAACAGTGCATACAAGCTGCTGAGCCCCGATGGGCAGTCAGAGCCCCCATACACCACCTGGAAGATCCGGCCCTCAGGAGAGTGCCGGCACACGCTGGATTATATCTGGTATTCCCAGCATGCCTTGAATGTGAACTCAGCCCTGGGCTTGCTGACTGAAGAGCAAATTGGGCCCAACAGGCTGCCATCATTCAATTACCCTTCTGATCACCTGTCTCTGGTGTGTGACTTTAGTTTTAATCAAGACCCTGACAGACTGCTGTAATGTGTTGGAATGCCACCTGGTATTGCAGTGTCTTAACTCACCACAATTTTAGAGAAAGCTTTTGAAGCTGGAAGCTATTGCAGGATGAGGAAATCCTGTTGACTAAACATTATTTCGGGCACTTGTTTGGAGTTACACTTGCTGTTCGGCGCTTGTTAAGCTGGAAGCCTCCAAGGGAGGAAGAAAGGAGTCGGTGTTCTCCTAGTGGTGTTCTTGCCGTGTCAGGGCTTGAAAACCAGAAGGCAAATGAGCTTTATCCTTTCACTGACCCCTGTGTTTAAGGATTTAATCCTCTAATGAATGTGGAGGCCTTAGTATTTAAATCAGAACACTTGTGTTTGTAAAACAACTTGCCCTGGCAGCATGCTAATTTTATTTATTTCATGTTAAGCTTGTGCCAGTACCAAAGGGAACGAGGCTCAACTACTCAGTGAGATTCTCCTACATCTTTTTCTGTTGCAATACAAAGGAAGTTTAATGCAGTTTAGACATGAACAAAGCTAAGCTCATACTAGTGCTGTCTTCTCACTTTTAGATGACTTGAGATGACAATGTCATTACAAGTGAATGGGTAACAGCACAGTGTGAGGAAGGCCCCCTCCAGGAAGAGCAGGGGAGGAAATAGTGGCTAACTACTCCGCACCATATGGCAATATCCTCACTTTTCCCGATGAATGTGCCTGTGTCCGTTAACGTGCACGGCCTGTAGGTGTGTATACACAGTGACAGGTACCTTTGTCTCCTCTGTGCATCCCTCCAGAGGGCACACCCAAACCAGGGAGTATTTCCTCCTCTGCTTCGAGTATTACTTTTCCAAATGGTTTAGATTTGCAGTATTGTCAATCTGGCTGTTTCAGTAAGGGGCCAGTCTTCACGTTGAAAGACTTCCTTTTATTTATCTTCAGAACCTAAAGCTGCACTGGAACCTGTTAGAAGATAAGATTTATTTATTGAGAAAAGTTGGTGATCCTGCATCTGACCTGAAATCATACAGCAAGTGTTGAGGAGCCTCTTTCCATGGCCCAGGGGTCTGGCTAAGCACCTAGGCTATGACAGAGGAGCCGCGTTAGTACAGTAACTCTTGTGCACGGAGCCGTGCTCATTGGTATGACATAGGTATTGCATACACGGATTGTAAACATGCCACTATGCCAAGAGGTGGGGAGAGAGGAGGGAAGAGAGACAGCACCTGGAGTTGAGCTGACATTTAGATAGTTGGGAAAGATGAAGCAGAGTAAATAAAGCAGTACTTCCATGTAAAGTAAGGCCCGTAGTAACTCGTAAATGTTCCAGGTGTTTATTAATAAAAGTCTTTGGGGAAAAAAAGTAATGTCTCTTTTTCTTTTTCCTATCTTAAGTAGGTGATGTCTCAACTAGTCAGTTTGAGCTTCAGTGTAGCAGTGATGCTACCCATTCCAGACCTCCTTCCCCCGATCCTGCAGTCCTTATCTTACCAGCTGGCGTGGCTGCTTTGCTTTCAGGGCAAGCGCTCTTTCTCAGTCTTGAAATGCCCAAATTCCACAGCAGGTCTGCAGGGAAGGGAGTTACCTTCAGCAATGTTAAGCTGCTCTCTCCCCTAGCTAAAGCTGAAGCCTAGAATCTATATTACTGTAACTATTACTCTTTCCGACAGTTGTGTGGAGCTACAAACTGGCCAATACTGCAGAGCAGGGGGCAAGTATTAGCCCCTGAGGGCTGCTGAGCATGCCTAGCAGAGCTGGCTCCGCACAACAGGCAGCTCTGTTTGTCACTTCCTTTTAAAATGTCATTTGAAGAGCAAGTCCCACAGGTATGTGCTTTACACAGCCCGTGAATTACTGTACTTGTGTTGCTGGTAAGTGAAATAGAGTCTGGCAACTGGAAGTCCCAGATTCCCGCACAAACATGCTCCGTTTTGGGCAAATGGATGAAGCGCTGTGTTGCACAGCCGTAGCACGCTTTGAGCATGTTCCTGACCCTTGCAGGATGAGGGCAATGATCCGCTTCCAAGCAGAGGAGCGGAGGCCCCTCTAACCAGCCTGGGATGCAGGGCTCCTCTAGCAAATGTGGATTTGAAATTCCCCAGACAGAAAGGATTTTACAACAAAGGAGCTCCACTTCCTTGGTGAATACTTGTACCAGGCAGATGCGACACATCAACTACTACCAGACAGGGCTTCCTTCAGCTGCAATTTCAGAAAGAGCAAATTGTGTCCCTGGAAGCCGGAAGGGGTGGGTCTTTTTGGGGGAAGAGTCTGGGCCAGAGATGAGACACTCCTAATGCCCCACAGAAAGGCAGACCTTTCAGCATCCCTGCCATAAGTATTTCACACCAGCTAGACTGCGACAGCTTCCTCTTCAGGGTGCTAGCTGCCCTCAGTGGCTCTCTGAGGGGGTGAGATGCAGTGCTGCTCCTCTAGGGTTAGCTTCTCTGAGGATCTTCCCTCAAATGGTCTTTGCAAAGAGGAGAAAGAATACAGTTGCCCATTAATGGAGGTCTCGAGTCATCTGTAGCTAAACACTTTGAAAAGCAACACCACAACGTAGACCTGTAAGATGGTACCTTTAACAAGTGAACTCCTTGCTCACCTACCACAGAAAAGTCACACCAGAAGCTGGAGTTTCTGTTCAGACCCTTTTGGTAGTTTCTAGAAGAAACCACACGTGTGGTAGAAAGCTGTGACTTGAGAGCAAGGATAATACTGTACTTGGATCTGTATTAAAAAAAAACACAAAAAACCCAAAATCCCAAACCAAACAAAAAACCAACAAAAACCCCACCAACAACAAAAAGCCCTTAATTTCCACTTTACTTGTGCATAAGCAGCTCCGTTTTCCGAAGGACAGCCGAGGTCACTGTGGTCCTGTTTCACCACTGCCAGGGCACAGAGCCACCAGCACTGGTTACGGTAGGCTTTGTTTACCAGCAGGAGCTAAACTATCGCAGCGACAAAACTCCCACCACCGCTCTCACGGGGTGATGGTATTTGGCATGTGGACGATTCTTGGGCCATTTTACTCAGACCCTTGCTTTCAACGCTAACTCTCCCGCAAAAGAAACCAAACTGTGGAGAAACAGCATGATTTGTATGATACTGCCATCACTGCAGAGCTCATCTGTAGTGGCTGGGATTCTTATTTCACCCTGGACACGTGACTGTAGATGTTCACTGCTTCATGTCCTTAAAGGGCAATTTTGAAGGCGAGGGGAGGGTGGAATAACTGCGAAAAGGCTGGGGACTCTCCCCCTCACAAGGCAATTAATTTTCTCATGCTCAGAAAATCACACATCCCTGCTATAGCACAACGGTGAACCCTTTCTGCTGTATTTTAATAAACGGTAGACAAGATGCAGAAATTAACTGGTAATTTCTCAGTCAGCTTCACCCTTTTATTCCAGTACTTGCTATAAAATATATTTTGCAGACAGACTCTTTTGGAAAACCTAAGTGAAATGTAGCTTTTGCTTTGTTTTTTTTTCAGCAAGAGGCAGGCCTGCAGCACTGAAATACTATTGCCTGCTGTAAATATCAGTACAGTAAATATTTTTCATAGGAAGAAGCAGGAAGGTTTTTTTTCCCCTACGTAGCAGTATGACTCTTACAGTAAAAAATGTCTTCAAAGCTGCTCTTGTCGCTATCTGCCTTATAAGCACACCAAGGCTAAAAAAAAGTCTCAACAGATCCCTTGCTCTAATCTTGAATAAAAGCTGCGTTAGCTTCAGCAGTGACAGATTTCCCTCACCCTCAAGCTGGCTGACGGAAGAAGTGACCCACTTACTTAATTTGCTGAAAGGCAGAAGCTGTTGCAAGCTTATTAACACACTATCTCTCTTGGGGAACAATTAGATCAGAAGTAGCATCACTTGGATCTCCTTCACTTAACAAGCTTAATACTTGCTATTTGAACTGTCTCTGTGAGGCAGAAATTGAATTTAGCTTGTTCTGCCTGTGACAACCTTCACACATAACTGAGAGATCCCTGCTACACGCCGCACGGTAAGGAAGAACTGAGGCTTTGGGCACCCCTCCACTTTCTCATCAACTCTTGCCTGCCCCTGGTTCACTGATCCTTGATCAGCTCAGATGTAATTCTCCAAAGTCCTAAAGTTGATGAAATCAATTAGCAGAGGATCCCAAGAGTTCAGCCTTCCCTGCAGCACGCTTTACCCGCATCACTCGAGTTGTGTCAAGGCACAGAGCCCTTTGCTAAGCAAGATGGACTTCGTCCAAGAAAAAGCAACAAAAACAGCGGTCTCTGGGATGGGATCCCCCTTGCAACTTTCCTTGCCAGAACCCAGACATTTTGATACTCAGATCTTTATTCTGAGTTGCAACCCAGAGTTAGGGTTTTTTCCTGTGGATTACACAGCATTACCCTGTCTGTCCTATAACTTACAATAGTAGTTATTTGAAAGACAAAAATGTTTGTCTTTATAGCTGTAGAATCAGCGATACCATGGCTACGTATGTCTCGATGCCTTCTGTGTAAAGCATGCTCACTTCACACTAGAGCTTCATGCCACTCACACACCACGAAAAGTTACTACTTGCCAAGGATGAGTTAAGCCTGGCCTTTTCTACGCGTGCCACCAGCTTCACACACAGACAAAATAACAGGTTTTTCAATGGGATTGCAAAAGTCTAGGAGTATACCTAAACACTAACTGCTTCAGTGTTTTAGTGTCCCTTTGCCCATTTCAGATGTTACAAACCTGACTAAAGCTCCTTCATCCTGAGGTCATGTCCTCCAACACCAACAGTAAAAACGTTTCTTGCCCACATAGTAATTAATTATGTCGGCATAAGGCAGCATGTTGAAGAGCAAGCTTGCACAGACCTAGAGAATGATCTGAGACTTTCAGTTACAGGGGAACCTTGCCCCTCTGGCACTTTGCTGTAGAAACCCCCAGGGAGAGGCTGCCCCTTGTAAGAAGCACAGCTTGTCACCTAGATTACACACCAGCTCTGAAGAACAACCGCGTCTCAGAACAACTCAGAGGAACCACGGGCACGCAAAGCAATGCAGAATAGCTGTGCTTAAGCAGATCCGCTGAAATCACTACCTGACTGTGAGGCACGCAAAGCAATGCAGAATAAGCAGATCCGCTGAAATCACTACCTGACTGTGACAGAAAGCCTGTCTGTACTTCTAGCTGGCAGCTAAATTAAAAAAAAAAAGTGAGGAGTACAAAGGAGTACATGGAAAGGTTAACAAAAAGGGTCTTCACCGTTTGAAGCCGGGCTAAGTACCCTTCGCATTTCAGTTACAGCGCATCCTCACGCAGATTGAGATTCTCCCAGCACTTGACAAACTTCCGATAAATGTCCTTCGGTAGCGTGCGTGCTGCTCACCGGGTGGCCAGGGGAGAGAGCCAAAGGACCATCACCGGGTCTGTGGCAAGACGCAGCAGCGACAGTAGCAGCAGCGCGGCTGCGAGCTGCCTATCTCACCAGTAGCAGAGATGTGCTCCTTCATTCCTTCCATTTTTGCCGTTACACGATCAAGTTTTGGCTCTAACTTAAGAGGAGGAGGTCATCGGCTGGAGAGCCTTATCTATTTAGAGGAAGATCGTTTGTCCCCATTTGACTTCCAGCATACCTAAATTAGGTGTTGGAAAGGTCTTAACTACAAATACTCCAGAGAGACATTTCATGCTCTGAGATATAGCATCTTTCATGTACGATCAAATAACAGTCATTTAGAAAAGGATTTCTTATAGAAAAGACCTAAAAAAGTGGGTTTAAAAATGCTGTTACTTTTCTCTTTTCTTGTCTTCTGGCTCAGATTTGTTCTACCTGCCTCTTTCCACACTGCTCCATTTCCCTTTACCCAGAACATTAGTGCCTCTCAGACTACCAAATCAGTCAACCCATGGCCCAGCTTCCCCCTACTTTCCCTTTCTGTCCTACCTCTTTTTTGGTAACATAAATCCACTTCCTTCTCCTACATTTCCTCCTATGAAGGAGACCTTGTCCTCTACCCCAGGCCAGAAGCACAGCTCCTCTGTAAGAATCTTTGCTACTTCGGGTTAACTGCTGGTGGAAGGCATTGCTGCCTTCTACACCACGCTTTTTCACCTGCTTCAGCTTGTTCATTCGTTTGTTCTTAAACTCTGCTTCCCTGCTTAGAGTATGAAAAAGAATTCTTTTTTCAGAAGACTTTCAAAGTTCCCCACATGCTGGCCTGGCTGAATGGAGCTATTCCCACATTTCCTACCACTCAAAGGGAAGAATGGGGCTTACTGCTAGGACTCTAGAGGTAACTCGTTTTTCAGTATTAAGTTAAAGGGAAAAAATAAACTCCTTCTGGTCTCCTTTATTGTTACCAAAGAACTCCATTCCATATTTCTGTTAAAATTGCTCCTCCAGGCATGAAGTACTTAGATGGTCATTTACACTTACATTATTTCAAGATTACCCAAGTTCCTGCTCTGAAGACTTTCCAGGTCATCTCACTAGGAACTGGGGGTGCTACTGGGCACCTGGCTGCCTACAAGCTGGTGTGCTGCTTCTCTAGTTAACTGCTGTAGGGCCAGCGTGGTGCCCATGAAAACTCAGTGAGCTACCCCTCCGTCTGTTTTGAGCCACACTCTTGCACGTGGACGGCAACTATGGAGCAATCTGTGTACTGTGTGTTCTCACCCGAGCTTTACACCCTGTAGTAATGTATCAGCATACCCGTAACTTCAGTGCAATTATAAATGGAAAACCTATTTAGATACTTACTTCATTCAGGAAAAGAAATACACCTACCTAAAGTCATGTATTTGTGCTGAAGCCAAAATATTAACAGTTGGAAACATCAATGGCAACAACATCAAAAGGACCAGCAGTGTAACTCAGTATTTCTCATTTTTCACAGTTTCTACCTACTGGTACTTTCTACTTGTCTCTTTGAGGTCATCGGAGAAGTTAGTACACTACAGTAGCCAATCCTGCTCATTTCTACCTTTCCTTTGCAATGCAGCCTTAGGAAATTAAGGTAGTTCACTGAGGTCTAGAAGTTATTGAATCTCAAGAGTCATTTAAGCAAATCCTGCCTTCTTTGCATTAAAACAACTGGGAGCACACACAAAGTTCTCACCTGTCAGCTGGAGGGCAGTAACTTCCTAAGCTACTTGGGTTATTCCATAAGTATTCATGTGATTAGCCACACTGCAAGAAAACTGCGTATGCTCACCGCCCTGAAAAAGCGTGACACAGACTAACAGAACTAGACCCCCGTCAGAAGTTACCTCACCAACTACCGCAAGCTTCTCAGAAACTTCAGTGAAAAGTATTTCAGTATACTGTGTGGGAGGGTTGGTCAGCCGTTCGGAGTACCAGAGTAGTGAGGAGTTCCAAACTTCCACACTGTATCAGCTACCTTAGGCTGAATGCCTGGAAGATTTCAAATAAGCAAAAAAGAAGGTTAACAGGTTGAAATGAAAAAATAAAAAATAAAAAGCAGACCAAACACCATTAAATTTCTTTTCTATATTTCAGTAAAACCTACTTGAATACACTTTGAAACAAGAGTACAACAAAATAGAATATACTTCAAATGTTGAATATACAAACTATTATAGTTCATTCTGAACACTGGTACTTCCCTCTTAACTTCAACTAAAAAAAAAATTTACAGGTTTAGAACTACCTGACAAAAGCTCATGCTGGGCGTGACCTTTCAAGTGACAAGAGTAGAGCTGAAACTGAAATGTATGCACGGATGTCAAGGCTAAGTGAGAGACACAGGCATGTTACAGCAGAAGGCGGAAAGCCTGCTGCTATTTTGTCCACAATTAAGAAATTTAGACAGACTTTTTTAACTACCATACAAAATATGTTACATGTAATTCTATAACAATACTGTGCTAGGTACAAGATTTTTAAAAAATTTGTTTTAATAAAAAAGCTTTACACAAACAAGCCATTAGCTTATTTCAAGAAAGGTAACTGAAAATCAGTCTAAGGCTTTCATTTTGAATCTGCTTAAGCTGTATGATACAAAAATCCCTCTAGGTCTCTGTCTTCTTTTAGAAGCTCTTTAATCTTCTCCTTTATTTCACATTCTACAATACCTAGGAGCAGAGTTTTTCACATAGCACCAGTTGAGTACTGTGGACACACAGTAATAATTGCTGGTATGCATATAAAATGCATCAAAATTTGCCATTTGTAACAGCGAGACTTTCCTCTCCCCCTGAAAACTAAAAACCAAGGCAAACCTCTCACACAACTCTCTTTTAGTGTTCCAGGTCTTAGTGTAACGTGGTAACGGGTAACGTAGTGAACTGTTTGGTCCCTTTTCAGTCCCTGTATCTTTCCTTCTCCATAGGTTCAGCTGTTTCCCAACTGGAAGAGGCAGTTTTTGTCAGCATATCAATGTGGTTCAATTCCCACTGAAACACGGGAAAATAATTTTTTTTCCAGTAAGTCTTCAACATACGCATGTTTATTAAACATTTCAAAACTCTCCTTTTCGACTTGGGGATCGCATCCACTTCCCGCCCCCCATTATGTCAGTATATTCAAAACCGTAACAGTCTACAAGTCCATGCTGGAAGCAAACCTATTCTTCATTTCTCGCACTTTAGGATTCCTTCTGTTTTCACTGTTACAGGAAGGGCAATAGCTGAGGGCGTGCTTACTACTACTACGTGGGTCACAGTCTTGCTTCCATCTGCCGGCTTCTCTTCTTTTACCAGCTGCAGTGTTTTCACTTCACGCTCCTGTTTTAAAGCCGCTGTGTCTGATTTAACTTCTGGACTTTTTATAACTGCACTGATCACCCTGGGAGGAGTCTGGCCAGACGCCTGCTGAGCAGGCACCGATAGTCTCATTACTGGTGTCCCATGAGCTATAGACACTGGGGTTAGTGCTCTAACAGCCAACGGGGTTCCCACGATGTTAATACTTCCTGACCCAGACAGGCCCGTTTTTGTTTGTAACTGACACTGTGTAAGTTGCGTGGCAGGGATCGTAATGATTTTGGCAGGCTGCATTGTGATTTTGTCTCCGTTTTCCGCAGAGGTTGGCATCACAGTAGGGATTGTCTGGATTACTACCTTTGGAGTTGTTGCTGTTGTTGGACTTGTGTTGGTTATTAACGGTGAGCCTGCGTTTACTGACTGTACTGCCACAGTTGAAATTTTCTGTCCCAGAGAAGTCATTACAACAGGCACTTGCATTGCCACACGTACAGTCCTGCAAAATAAGAAAGATGTGCGTGTTTAAGCCAAAACACAGGGCACCATTAGAGGTAACAACGGGGACAGACAAATCTAGGATTTACAGATTTTTAATTGGTTCTTAAAAAAAAAAACAAAACAAAAAAACCCCAAACCGTTTGTACATCTAGCAACAGGGCTTTAGAAATTTAGCAGCATTCTTGTATCTTTTTTTCCCCTCCCTCTCTCTACATAATTGTAAAATACACCTGAGGGCAAGCATATTGACAGTTGGCTCTGATCTCATAAACTGAACTTTCACAGTATTCTATCATGTTACACTGCTGCTTGCAAGGCAGAAACAATTTCCAACATTTAAAATATAAAACGAAAAACTGAAAGATAGCTTCCTAACCAAAAAACAGCTTGTCATTTGCTAATGACAAGCCAGAACCACATTAATACAAACCTGGGAGCTGTCGTTGCTGGGACAGTAGTAGTGGTAGTTGAGGGACGAGATGACGATGTATCGTGTGCTGGTGAGGCAATATTCACAACTCTGGTGACTGCTTTTTCTGTTCTGGTACAGCTTAACGGAGAGGAATTTTTTCCTCCGCGCGCAGAGGTTGCTGCTTTTAAAAGGTTTTCTGCAGAAAAAGACACTCTTATCATCTATGACAACTATGTTTTTTGGCATCTCCTTAAACTGATATACAAGCCTCTGTCCCTCAACTTTTGCAAGGATTCCTCTTTGATAGTAGTATCTGCAAGAAAAGTACAACTACGTTGTAACCAACATAGTGACAGATTTTAAGGAAAACCTCCTTCTATGCTAACAAGAAAATCTGAAGTAACCACAGTAAAACCTACAATGGGAGGAGGTACGGAAAGAAGCTGGCAGAGCATACTGGCAAAGTATCTGAAGGATCTAGCTGAAAAACAATCTGACCTTTTAAATACATACTTCAGGAATTAAATTGCAAATTAACTGGTAACATAAAAAGCAACAGGAACTGCAAGACTCTGATGCTTTTTAAACAGCTAAGTGAGCAAGAGGGCAAAGCTTTTAAAATTTCGGAACTGTTATATTTCTATAGGCAAAATTAAGAATCTGATTTAAAACTACAGTAGATAACTTAAGGATGTAAGAGTTTTTACCTCAGAGCTCTTCCCATAGTCTCATAGTTCATGTCAGGTTTGTTTTTGTGTTTTCCCCATAGTTTGGAGACAGCTTTCGAGTCCACAAGTTTAAAGATTCCCTTCTCTCGCTGAGTCCATTTAATATATCGAGGACAAGTATTTTTGTCCTGGAGAAGGTCCAGAAGAAACTCCCATAAGTACGTTGTATTTCCTATAATCAGAAAGCATTTAAATATTAGAAACCCACTTCTAAAGATAACAGAAGATTCTCCATATATAGGTAACTCTGAATGACCTGCATTACAAGCAAATGTTACACAGTGGATGGTATGTGATGTAACCTGCACACATTCATTCATTCTGTCAGGTTTAGTAAAGCTTCCATAAATATTTACATTCTGAAAGGAGCTAATCCAAGTGACCTGCTCTATAGCACAGGAGCCCGTTCAATCCAGCGCCCATTCTCAGTTCTTGAAAAGAAGTGTGGGAGGGCGTTCCAAGTCACTACAACCTACATCTGTTCAGCAGAGGCAGGACGAGAGCTCAGAATTTTCTTCTCATATTTGCTTAAAACAGAGAATGGAAATGCCAGTGCATTTTACGACACTGAAGGACAGGAGAATGTAATTGAGTCATTTTTAAAAGGCATACAACCTTCAATAACAAACCATCTCAACTGTGCTAAGTTTGCAATGTAACCTCCTTGTCCAGGATCTGGGGCGCTCACACTGACTGGCGACAGCCCCATGTTTTGACCCTTCCCAAATATACGTTGCAGAGTGACCCAATGTCCTTCTAGGTGCAAAGCCAGTCCAACCTCTTGCTACAAGGATTCATACGGCAGGAATCCCATGTACCTTTCTGCAATTAGGGGTATATAGAATGAAGTCAGCCTACAGAAGAAGAATCTAATGCACTTCTCAGGTACTCAAGAGATTTACCATTTTCACTACAGGAGCCCCAAGACGGGGTTTATGACAGCGACTGTCAGGATGGCATAAAACATAACATGTCTGCACTCTGACTATACCAGTCACACCCAGGAAAAGGGGAAGGGAAGCAGAAGAAAAAAAACCAGACCACATTCCAATTTGTACAGCTGGAGAAGATTCCTCAAGTTATCTGAGAAGAAAGAACTAAGACAGAGCTACAAGAATAATAACCACAGAATGTTAATCGCAATTCTTCACTTGATCACACTTCCAGGGGGTGACATGGGCCAAATAAAAATATACTGAATTTTTTTTGTGTGTGAAAAAAGGTCATTATTTCCTGAGATTTAGTGGCACAGCATGGTGCTTGTTATGCCATAATTAAAATACACTAAGGCAGGTTAAAGACCACTGTTGCAGACTCTAAGAAGTTAGCCATCTTTGAAAAACCTCAAAGGGTAGAAAAAATTATAGTTTCCATCTTCTGGAAGACCACCTCATAGAGAGAGAGAATACATGTATTTTACCACGTGCTCAAATAAACAGCAAGTACTGACTCAAGAGCTACCAAGATTCAGCTTCCGCTGGATTTCAGAGACATTTGAACAGGACCTACATGAGGAAAGAGTCAACAAGAGAACTCAGGAATCCTGGTATCATCCTAGATTTTAGGGAGTTAATCCCTTTTTTTTTTCCTTATCTCCTCAGAAATAGAACTTCTGGGTCCACCACCAAATACTTAGGTCTGCAACAGATTCTTTGCAAAAATGTAAGTGGGCTTCAGTATTAGGAAGTAAACAGGAACTTCAAGAGAAATCATTCCTGAAAGCGCCTAATTTTTCTGCAGGAATAGTACTGCTACTCAGCAGTTTCCTTATTTTCCCCTCATACTCTATATTGACCTAAATAACAACTTTTTTTTCCCACTAGAGGTCTATGCAATACCTGTACTACTCAGAAGCCATCTACTATCACCAATAAGACCCAGAGATACTCCAGGTGAGCTGCTGTGTCAGCTACAGCTGCTATGCATTTAATGCAAAAAGCTTATTTTAGAAATGTTTAATACAATTTTGCACCAATTTTAAACCCTTTCTGCTTAGAACCAGACTTGCCTAATACTAATCCAAGCTTACAGACTCATGAGGAAGAAAAAGACATGGCTATAAAACCTGTTACCTGAACAGGTTTACATTCGTGCCACTCTTAAGCATCCGTTAAGTCCAGCCTGGCAGACAAACACGTCCTGCACCTTGCTAGGAAAACAGAAGCCTTGTTTAATATCATACAGCTCTCATCTCCACCCCTGAAAGGTCTCGCACTAACCAGCACTGTAAGCAGGCACTGAGCTAGACATGATTATTATTACTTACCTTAACTTCAATACAGAGTAGATTTTGCACAGTGAAAGAAATTTTTGTGGCTAGTCGATTATTACAGCTGCCAACTACTTAAGAATGTTAGCTGTCACCTCAAAATAGAAGGATTAATGGCCATAAAGTATGTGAGTGATGCACGGCGTTGTGTGTATCAATGAACTGTCGCATTGGTCCCAGCATCTATGTGGCAAGGCTCAAAGCCACTTTTGCTCACTCCAATTCCACTTTAAAGAGTATTTATGCAAACAAAAACCAAAATACGGAAAGAGAAACCACGCCTAAACTGCCAATCCACTATGTGAGGACAAAAACCCACCACCATCTCAACTTTAAGAAAAAAATATTAAGAAGCCTCCAGCTCCTCCTGTATAACAAACTGGAGGGCACAATTAAATCAGATTTACAGCTGCTTCACTTTGCACCAGAAAGCAAGAGGAACGCACAAAGGAAGGATTACCTACATGGACAACAAGCGATCCCCTTTCCAAATGTGCACAACCAGCTGTCCTCCTCCTCCATGACTTAACTCTGCCGACAGTACTGAGATCTAGGAATAATTCCTGGTTTTCCAAAAACACGCTGCATGTAAAATAGCCTATATTTGTAATAATTTTTTAAAATAAATAACAAAAAACAAATCCAGTAACAAAATATTTCACAGGACATCAAGAAAAAAATACGTATTTTATGCCAGTTTTAGCGTAAAATATGGAATGAGATATCTTGTGAGAATGAGAGGCATAAGTAGATCATTATGAGGGTCCACAGAAATGAAAAAAAAAATAAAAATCCAAAGCAGTACCATGTCCCACTTCATGAACCAAAAGCTATAAAGTGAAATCACCAGTACAGACAAAAACTAGAAGAGACAGAAATACAGGCCTCCTTCCTCAGTTATTTGTGTAGGACACTTTACGAGTACTATTCAGATAATGGAAAGCTGTAGTAGTGAACTCCGAATTAGAAAGAAAGCTAAGAAGGCTTTAAGAATATTCAGAAACGAAGGAAATTAAAATAAGATGTACTTTTAAGTACAGCAGATGCAAAATCTATGACCTTCACTGAGGTCCACTGCTACACCTAAATCCGAATACAGCAACAGTGGCCACTGCAGGGAAGTTTAATTACCATTTGCGCTGGTTTTCATGAGCTAACATCTGCACAACGTCCCATTCTTCCTTGCCCTACTGACGAATGTGACGACTGAGGAGCTGTACCCAGATAAGGAATTATGCAAACAGCTTTCAAACAAATCCCAAAATAACAGCGGAGCCAACGACCGCAGACTCTTTCAGCTAGTATGCTGCCACTGAAAGTCACTGAACTTTGTTTCTCTTAGTTACAGCAACACCTCCAAACAACTTTCAGTGCAGTAAGTGGGGAAGAGAGACACGCTTTTCACCTATAACCAGGGGAAGAGCCAACTCAAAGGTAACCTGTGAGCAAATGCCCTAGTCTGTCTCCCTGCTGGGTGAAGAGCAGGGGCTCAAAGGACCCGCTATTTATCAGGAGAAACACCAGGGGAGTACGACTCTCCTCCACAAAATCCCTCATGCAGCCAGTAAAGAAACGTATCATCATTTGGTTTTTCCCCTTAAGCCAAACCAAATCTATCAGTCAAGCAACGTATTTGCAGTGAAGTTTGTGAATCAACGAAGAAAACGTATTTTCAACCATCACCATTACAAATGCCCATAAGCTGCTTCTACTTGAGAACAAGCCTTTTCTAGCAGTAAGCTAACACACAACACGAAAGGCAGCACGAGTCAATAAACACAAAGCAAAGCAAATGAAAAATCAGAAAGCCCATTAACTGCAGAGTGTATTACAGGGGACTTTAGAGCAGTTCCACACATCCTTGTGCTAGATCTTGTACAAACAAATTTCAAGACACTGAATAAAATTAAAACTCTAATGAAGTCAGTACAAACCCGTCCAGCAAACTTTTAAAGGTCTGTGTATTTCCTGTGACAGATACAATACGTATACACTGCCTAATTTTAAAGACTCAATAAATGGAAAAATATACCTTTGCCTTCTCTAGGTTTCTTCTTTATACCTAGATCTGGAGACCCATCAGATATAGCCGATTGTTGGGTCTTCGGTTTACGGCCAGCTGCACAAAAAACACAGGGGGAAAAAGTATTAACTGATATGAAGAATGAAAGTATTTTAAAGTTTCGTGCATTTTTTCCCCTGCCATTTTCTTGCTACAGGTATGGATAAACTTAAATTCTTAGATTACGACTACGGCACATCCAGTTTAATTCATCATTTGATGGCTTATTTCACAGACAGATTTAACTCAATTTCAGACAAGTTAATGGCAGATGACCTAAGCAACAAATGTATACAGTAAAACTTCAATTTGTTTGCATTCTTTTAGTCCAGTGTCTGCTTTACTCTGAAATGTATTATTTCTTCTTCTGCTTTGTTTTTGGTATTCTAGCATGGGTGTTGATTGAAGCATCAGTTTTCCTAAGAAACTGTAAATCATAAACTGATTTCTGAAATCGTAAACGTTCATTTCCACCATGCACCTGTCTGTTAAAAGCTATATATAAAAGCGTGCGCGCGGTGCTGCACGGAACTGACATACAGCACAGCATTAAGCCGGCTACAAACGGGAGCCGCGGCCTCAGCGATGCAGGAGGCTTAGGAGGGGACTCCTCAGCCGGCAGCAGGCTTAGAGCTGCCTACGTTCCTGTGCCAGGGAAATCCTCTCCCAGCAAGACCTGCGGCTTCTTCATCCTTTCACACTTCAGTGACCTTTTTACTCAAGGTGAACAGGCCCAAGCAGGGAAGAGGATCATACCCCACGGCAGCAGGCTGTCAACAGTCCGTGCTTCTGCCTTCAGTTAAGAGGCAAGTAGCAACCATTAACTCTCCTACCTCGGGCACAAGAGCATTAATTTTTGCTGAATGAACAACGTTCTTCATTAAACGCTGAATTTCAAAAGGCATTAGTTATGAAGACCAAAGTTACGGCTCTGTAACTATGGCTGAATGACCTTACACACTTAAGAGCACGGATTCGGACTCTGCAATAGGAAAAAAAATATTTACAAAATAACCTTCATAAAATTTCAGAACTTCCTGAGCACAGCCCTGTAACACAATCTGCCCAGTAATGACCATTCAAACAGAGAGTGGAATATAAAGAAATAGTTTAAATCCAGTGTATGAATACAGCTACGGAAAAGCTTTTATCATAATTTTCTTGCTTATGTAATTTACAGTAGAGTTACAGTTATCTGGTGTGTGTGTGTGTTTTTATTAAATCTAAAACTCATAGATCTTAGATTTGTATCACTTTATCACTATATTGCATTTTTTTTTCCTCTAAATTACAAGTAAATATTCCATCTTAGCATGTCTGGAAGCGCTAATAAAACAGTATTCCTACAGTTACGTGAATTGTACTGATGCCTGTAAGAAAACTGCTAGAGCAGAAAGAAACCTCACCAGGTGCCAGCCTCTCATTTGGTAGCTGAATGCTCAGAACTCAAACACTGTTCTGAATAGCTTGTCCTCCAAGACACACTGATTGGAGAAGTAAGATACTTCTCTCACAAGGAAGATCTTGTACTGATTTTATAAACTGATTCATGGGGTTTTTTTAAGTTAGTATTTACCCTGTTGTTTCATTGGAAGAACGCCGAGTCTACCTGCTCTCCAAATATATCCATATTTCAGCCACCAACGGTTACCCACGCAAGTCCTCTTTGAATCCTAATCTACTCTTCCTCCACTTTGTAAACTGTGCTTAAAAACCACAACAACAAAGATACCATTTTCCTTTATGGCTTGGCGGAGCCCATTCTCTTGCTACTTTTTTCTTTTTTCAGATTCATTTTCTAAGAACTCACATTTCAGACTCCAATCAATCTGATTATATGAGCAGAGAACTCAGATAATCTAACCTATCTCCACCCGTATCAACTGCACCATCTGCGGCAGTGCACATCAGAAATAAGTTCTGAGATTGCTCCCAGAAAGAGCCATACATACCTTTTTTCTTTTTCATTGGTTCATGGATATCAGGGGAAGTTGGAACAGGAGATGCATCCATTGGTTCAGATTCCTCCGTGGATACCTCCACCACAGTTTCTGTGATCACATCAGGTCTCATGGCCGCATGGATAAATTCTGGGGTTGACACACAAGGAGGGACAAAAACTTCCACTATGAGGGAGGGGGGAAAAAAAAGTGTATCTTATGAAGTTTCTACCCGATTCTTTTAATGTATCTTACATGACATTATTTTAAACAAAGCATAGGCAATTGTATAGCAAGATTCTACTCCAACCTGTCACCTAGAAAATGGATCCAATTCCCCCAAACATGCACGTTTGGCAGTATTGTTAGGCGTGAGACAAGTATCACACCAATATTCTTTAGAACTAAAGTCAACTGCAAAACAAACAAATCAGAGCTTAAACTTTGATCCCTATTCCAATCTCCATTTCCTATTTTGTAGCTTTGGGGTCTCAACTTGACCATTATTTCACCCAACATATATTAAGTAACTTCAGAAGGAACATCAAGCTAAAATAAACATCAAGTCTTGGGTTTTTTTAAACTGATAAAAAAATACTTTTTCCTTAAAATAACTCTTCATTTAGCAATTTAAAATGCCACATTCACAGAACCACAGAATAGCTGAGGTTAGAAGTGACCTCTGGAGGGCACCTGGTCCAACCCCCTGCTCAAGCAGGGCCACCTAGAGCCAGCCGCCCCTGGACCATGTCCAGACAGCTTTTGAGTATCTCCAAGATGGAGACTCCACAGCTTCTCTGGGCAACCTCTGCCAGTGCTCGGTCAACTACACAGTGAAAAAGTATTTTCTGATGTTCAGACAGAAAAGATCATTTTCAATTTGAAGCTACTCAAGGACCTTTACCCAACAATCTCTCTCAGATAAATTATTAATCTATAGGGATGTTTGTTACAGGGTGGAGAAATCACGTAAAAACTCAAACAAATCGGTAGTTTTGAAATAAGCAAGCAAAATGTTTTAAACAGCATACGGTTCTCCACAGAAGCAGGTTTCTGAATTTGCTTGTTTTACTAATTAGTGGAAGGAGAAACAGTTCACGGAGCAGAAACTGTGGCTGACATACCAGGACTCCTGGCATCTCTCAGGCAGGTAGGAGACTCCATATGAAGCAAGGCCTCTGCAGCTTCGATTGTCTTATCCGTGCAGTGCACATTACTTCCATGAACCGATGCTTCCACTGTAGAAGTGTAAAAAAAAAAAAAATTAGAACAGATTACTTATAAAATTCCACGTGCATCACCGTACAACTGCACTACTCAATCTTAAACATGAAAATCCCAAAATCGTCAGGTGTCTTCACACCTTTTACACCTTCCCGTCAACAGAAATGTTTAGGGAAGACACAAGACAAGCAGAACCAACACTGTCACTTCTTGGGATTAGATTTATGGTTCACAACCAAGCTCCTCATTGCTATGAGGTGTTCAAGAACTTACAGCAGCAGACTTCTGGGATTTGTCTTCTGCCTTCAAGTTAACTGAACTAACCAGACTGTAATGAGGATGGTTATAAACTAACACAGCAGAGCAGGGAAATAGTACTCAATCCAACTATTATCCCATCAAAATCTAAAGGCCACCTCTCTTCAGCTTTTCAGTCTATTTGGATAAAAAAATACATAGATATACATATATATATATATATATATAAAAAATAAAACCTGCAAGATTAGTTTGCAAAACAGATATATCTAGCTTTGTTTTCTGACATTAAAAAGACCTATGAGTTGGGTTTAGCAGGCTTGGTTGTTAAAAAACAAAACACAAAGCATTACAAACCGGGGTGGGGGTTAAGCAAAAGCTAAGGGGAGAAGGTAAAAATAGATCTTTTTTCAAGTTCTGAAAGTTTATGAAAACTAAGTAAATAAGTATAATTTAAAGTAACTTCAAGAGAACACATTTCAGTTTGATAAAGCGCAGATCACAGCAACCTGAACACAGCAACAATAGTGTAAAAAAAAAAAACAAACCAAAAAAAACCAAACCCCAAAACTTATCAATTAAATCTACAGCCCTATTCACAGCCAACTCTGTATTCCTCACCCTTGCAAAGGTTTTTAAAAGCGGCGACTGCAGAAACACCTGTTGTACATCATCCACGCTCTCCCTAAGGTACGCCGGCTCCCTCCAGCCGCTCTGGCCATTTATGGCCATCTGCTCAAAGCTGAGCCGCTCCAGCCAGGCAGCCGGCAGCCCAGGGAATCTATCTTTAGCGTAAGCAGGGTCACCTACCTCCAGCGTCAGAGAACTAAAGAGGATTCGGTAATAATTCTCTCCGAGAACTTCAAAGCACCTATCCTGTTACTGAAAACATCTAAGAAACTACTTGAGGTTCATTTAGTGAAAAGCAGGGAAAATACGGCTAGCGTTGCTTCTGACTTAAGAACACACTAGTTACAAACAGATTCATGCAGGCACACATGGGGAGAAAGCCTTACAGCATATTGCAGTTTATTTAAACGCTAGAATTAAACACTTGAAAAAAAAATACTAGCCAGCAGTCTAAACGTAAAAACCAGAAGCTGAAAGCAAACAAAATCTGGAAGGTGCACAAATGCAAAATTCTGGGCGACTGAAATGTCTGGCCGAACCTGGCTGCTGGGATTCCCACCACAGCCCTCTCCTGGGATGCTATTTAGGGGGCTTTATCTTTTGGAACAGCAGATGCCTGATAAAGCTGGCATTCCAGCACCGATTCACCCCTGGGCTGGGAACAGTAAGAGCCTACCTAAGGGCACAGAAAATCAGGCTAAAGGGAAGGGTCTCTACCGCACGCTCTGTCCCTCAGATAATCAGCAGCCATCAGCCAGAGTTTTGCACCATGAGCCCTTTCCCCAGCTGCAGTTTGGGGGTGTTCGGAGTCAGAGGCTGCACACCCGCACTGAAACTGATTGGCCCTGCAGGAAACCCTCTACCTAAACATTTTTCTTTCTGAAGAGAAGCCTCAGTTGCACAGAAATTGATGACTAAGTTTCCCCTCATCCACCGGATGAAAACTTTCCACTGATCATCAGAATACGGGAACAATATTCAGCTGGTCATTATAACTATATCGATTCTACACCATTACTTTAATTGGAAAGTCTGAATCAACATTTAATACATTATTATTCTAAAGCATGAAAAAAGATTTAAAGCAGGTCAGCAAAGCTTTTCCACCAATCCCTCTGCCCCCCCCTGCAGTGAAGAGCCATACAATTTTCATTCCTGTTTCTACTGATTACCATTTTGGGGACAACTAGTTAGCTTACTTCTGTGCAGGTATCACATTCAGTATATAAAGGACTTCTGTAAAGAAACTCAAACAACAGTTGCCAAATTTCCATTGTAAGGGAGTACTGGATTAGCTTACTGAAATCACCTACTCCTAAAGGGAGGGAAAGGAGACGCAAGCCCCCCAGCATTAGGGACTAAGGCTGCAATACCGTAACAGCAGAGCAAAGGAGCTGCCCAACCTCTGCCCTAAGTAACCCTTCCAATTCCAATAGAAATAGCACTATCTACTCCTCAAAAGCCTCTGACATTTGAAAATACACACTTCACAAATGTTTTTCCGACACAAGTTACTTAGGACTCCACTAAAATTGCCAGCTAAAAAACATCAAGCAAAAAATAGTAACACTTCTGGCTTTGGCTGGAGCAACGCAGATGCTGTCTGTCTATCATGACAGTTAACAAACTAACCTAACATTGCCAGAAAGACATCTATTAAAATACATACTAAAATGAGTGCTGTTACCAAGTTTGAAGTCCTCTCAGCTAGCTACATTCCCCTTTAGCCAGCCCATGGTTTTAGCCTCAGAAGCGTTCATCCACCCAGCGAGCACTAGGAGTTTTCAGCTGTGCTCAGGCAACGTTATCACGCCAACACATTTGGAAGAGAAAAGTGCAAATTTGTATCTCCACACAAATTTTACATGAAACGTCTTTTTGCCATGCTAGAAAATGTCTAATAGCAGACAGCGAGTCAGAATGCTCAGTCAGGAGACATGCTACGGATGAAAAATACAGCTAGAAAAAAGATATCCCAAAAGATGAAGTTGGGGAACAGGTTCTCTCAGAGAGGGCATGGGACAAGGAAGAACCAGGCAGCTGTTCTGGCAGATGACGAGATCGAGTGTTATCAACTAAATTACACTTGTATCGCAACACTTGGTAGCACTTTTTACAATAAAGGGGGCGGGGG
>NW_009258788.1:453028-455960 GCF_000687185.1 Egretta garzetta
GGGGAGGAGCAAACCAAAGGAGTAGGATTCTGCAATGAAAAAAAGCCAACTTCAGCCAAAAGCCGTCGCCAGGGAAAATCAGTTGCAGTTATTTACTGTGCAGTACCTTTCAGGCTCGTACAGCTCGTGCCATACATCATCACAGCAACCTTCATCTTCTTTCAGTAGATCCAAGGTTGTGATGTACAAAGCACAGTATCACAGCAGGCAGAAAAACTTCTAACCAAAGAATGATGCGCATGATCTGTTTCTTTAAAAATGCCCGACTCATGGATTTTCTGTTATATTTACACTATCAACTGTGGTACCACTGTGCACATATACAAGTCTCCCAAAGCTAAAATAGACTGTATCGCTTGCATAAAGAACTTAAGACGTAGCTCTGTTACCTTACACACTCATTTCAGGAATGAAACAAAGTAGTTTACGCAGATTTAAGTAAATTTTCCAGACTTCGGTAACCGGGTAACACAAGAACTGACGTTTAACAACCTAGAACACATCAGAACCAACACCACCACTTATCTTTCATTTTTTTTAAACCAAATCTCACCTTACTGACTTTAAAAAGATATCTGATTCCTTGGTGCTTTATTTTAAAATAATTCATTTAAAAGTTCCTGGTCTGTTTTCAGGAAAAAAAAAAAATCCTCTTAGAAAACAAATTTCAGTTTTTAAAATGTAGTTAACCAGGCTAGTTGATCTCTCTTCACTGTTGACCTAACGTCTTCTAGCTCCACTTTCTAAACAAATATCGTGTACAGGAGATTATTCAAGCCTCTCAACAGCTGTTACAAAACACCAAACTTGGTAATTAAGTCTGACAGGGCTGTACTTTAGCTTTACAGAAGAGAATACTGGCAACACATCCATTTTGTAACAATGCCCCCAGTTTTAACATAAAACAAGAGTAACAAATATAATTAAAGCAAGCAACGAGAGAAAAAAAAGGGGACCGAAAAGTACTTTCTGAAACTGCAACACGGCTCCCCCTTCTTTATCTGAAGAGCTATCAATGTCTGCATTTACAAGGTCAACACTTAACTGCAGCACCTGATTTACAATAGCTTATCCTTTAATACTACCAGGCAACCAGAGCAATACTTTAATGAAGAATTCACAATTCCAAGCATGGAACTCAGTCAAGAGTGACCACACATACGCTAACAGACCTCATTAAAGTTTATTGGCGTTCACATGCTTGTTTTATCTCAGCATTTAAAAAAGCATAGTAAACAGCAGTGGCAGGTAGTAACAGTGCTTAAGCCACGTTTTAATTAAAAACAGTTGAATTGCCCGTATAGGTAATACCCAGAAATCTTTCTGTATGCAACACTTGACTGGAAAAGAGGGCATTTTCAGTTTACTGCTCGTTTTATGGCAGACGTTTGTTCAGAAAGTGAAGAACAAATCCTTGGGTTTTTTTAGTATTTCCCTAAGCCTGGCTTTGTTCCTTCAAAGACTTCCAGCTGCATATAATTTAGGGATGACACATAACCCACTGCATACCAGCAATCAGTAATGAAGACGAGAGCAATCATCTCAAAACACTTGTTTCCCTGTGAGCCATACATTACCAGCCCAATATTGAGAGAAATATTAGCTACAAAGCCAAAACACGTCTCTGTAAAGTCATTTAGGAGTTGCTCTTACAACCGGCAATTAAGACAACCTTAAGCAGTAGCAATTTTGGTCCAGCCTTCTTCCCACGGCTATCAAACACTCTGAAGCTTTGTCAACAGTGTGGCCAGCAGCCACAGGAAAAGGCAAGGCATAATTAATATAATCCCTTAGGATAAAGGATTCCTCTCTTAAATCCACACGATACCATCTACATACATAAATAAGTAAACAGATACGGTATCCTGATAGTATGATGATGGGAATTCTAGACACGTGTAGGTATCAGTATCCCTTGCTGCAATGCAAGTATCAAAAAAAAAAAAAAAAAAGAATTAAGTTGGCTGTGCTAAGGACATCAGAAAGCACACTACAAAGGTCATTTGTTATTTGTCTAAGGGTTGGCTCACAAGCAATCTAGTTACAGTGACTTAAGAAGCTGCTGACACAGTAATCAACTACTTGAACGTTCTCTATTCATCGATGACCAAAAGTGAAAAACAACTAACTGAAATCTCCTGCGGTGGCCAGCCCTGCAGAAATCGGAGACCTGTTCTCCTGGGCAAGTGAAGCTGCCTTCTCCTCTGGACACCGGGGAGCGTCTAAATGCTTATAACACGCTCCAAGAACAGTTCTTTGTTGGGAGGGTTTCTCTGTGTGCTTGGGGTTTGCTCCCCCCTTCCAAAAAACACATGGTGTTTTTCCACATTAAACATAATGAACCACTATGAATATTAGGTGACTTGCCCCCTGTTTTTAAAGGGGTATCTAAACACACTGGTAAATGACAGAGCATTTACCTTTGGCACACTTTCATGCTCGTAGGAACCTACTGCCATGTCAATGCAAGAGCAGCATTGAGGTACACCCCTCAATTAGTTTGCACCCAGGCACTAAGGGCACAACTCATTACCTGTAACGCTATACTGCCCTGTATGATTTCTAAGGACTACTTTTTAAAGTTGAGCTCCACGTTGTAAAGACAGAAATAAAATCACAGCTGGTACGACTTCTGTGGCGGACCCGAGGTTTGACATCGTATTTGTGTTTTTGAGCAGTGTAACTTTGCTCGTGTTTTCTCCAGGGCTGCACTGCACTTAAAGACAAACCCCGGGATCACCGGAGCCTCCTGTTGCTACAAGTGGCAGACTTAACAAAACGGAAAGAGGCCGAACCGTGCCCGGTTCCAGACGCGTCTCTGACAAGGTGCCGGAGGTGGGGCAAACGGCCCTTGTCCCGGCAGCGACCGGGCCGGGGGCTTCAGCACCGCGTGGTGCAGAGGAGCGGCCGGGAGGTGCGCGGCCCTGGCACG
>NW_009258788.1:457355-476127 GCF_000687185.1 Egretta garzetta
CCCGCAGCCCCGTATTAAGGCAGCGACCTCCTCGGGGTAAGCCCGACCGACCGGCCCTCACCGAGGCGACCATCCACGCGTTAACGGGTTTTCCCCTGGGCTGCCTGCGCCGGTCGTGCTCTGCCAGAACTCTCTTTCTGGAATGCAGTCCCCCTCGGCTCCTCGACAGGAGCCAAGGGAACTCCAGATGCCTTTTCCAGTTAGCCAGAGACCCCTTCCTTTCCCAAATCCAGCCTCGGAGCCGACTGGGGGGCGGGGGGGGAAGGAGTTGCACTGCTTCCTTCATTTAAAAAAGTAAGTATCCCCAACACCACTTTCTAGGGTTGTGTCCTCTCTCTCCCACCTGAAGAAAACACCTGCTTCAGCAACACCAGCACCTTCCCTGCCCGGCCCCGGGGGTGCCGCGGCGGGGCCGAAGGGACTGTCAGGAGAGCACGTTCTCCAGGCTTCCCGCCTGAGTCCCCATGCTGCCTGTTCTCGGGGTGAAACCTCAGAGCTGCGCGCCAAGAGCTGCTATGCCAAGAAAAGCCAAGGACATCCTACCCAGCGCTACAGGTGGAGATCATGCGTAGGAGCTCCTTCACCACGCATGCCAGACTGGGCCCATACTGCTAAGCCATTAGTAGGAGGATCAAGCAACCACTTACTGCCCGAAGAGACTTCCCTGCACACAACAGCTTTGCCAGCACCGCCAGGGAAGGGTGAAGGGCGCTAGCTGCATCAGTCTGACAATAAGGAATCTCTCTTCCCCTCTCAAGTTTTAGTCCTAGGATTTAGATCACAAGCAAGAATTTAGGAGCCTATCTCCCCAGCACAGAAATCACAAAGTAGTATGCAGTCGGTACCTCCAACCAGTAACTGCAGTACCTCAAACTTTTGACAAGCTCATGCTCCTACTACAACTCTCAAGGCCTTCTGGGAATACAATTTAGTGACCACATTCATATACACAAGCTCAGGCATTTTGTAGACCTCACTCATCTGTTCCTGGATCGGGCTGCCCAGGGAAGGGGTCGAGCCCCCATCCCTGGGGGTATTTAAAAGCCGGGCAGACGAGGTGCTTAGGGCCATGGTTTAGTGGTGGGATGGCAGGGTTAGGTTAGCGGTTGGACTTGATGATCTGAAAGGTCTTTTCCAACCTAAACGATTCTATGATTCTATGAATTAAATTTGTTCATCACCTCATTAGATAATGAGCCAGGCCTGCAAGTGAGATCATTCATCCTCACATTCAAGCCACGGTATCTAAGGGTAGCACTCTGCTCAAGTTTTGCCAGCCGAGCTCTTTCCAGCCAGATGCATGGCCAAAAAAGGCACACTCCAGCCAGCTGTGGCAGCAAAAAGTTCTCATGCAGATACAGCTTTGCCAACAGCAGAGCGCTCCTGTCAGCTTACGTTATTCTGAGAGGTGGAATAAGCAGTGTTAACAAGAATTCCTTCTGTCAGCGTATTTCCACTAGGGGACTCTGCTGTGTTCTCCAGCAGAAATTTTTCTAGTGGAGCCAAGCCCAAGGACAAGTAAAGGCATTTTAAGTAGGTGCACACTTAAATGTGCCATAAAGCTTCATAGCCCTTCATTAAAACATCCTCAAATTGAAGTGGAAACCTCACGCGGCATAGTTTAGCAACACTGTAGGTTCAGCTTACATACCAAGTACTCTCTACTCACGTCACTTTGTCCTGTGTACCTACTGTTGTTAAAAATCATAATTTAACCACACTTCTCCCTTCAAGCAGTTAGGTCCGCAGCAATGGAATACAGTTAAAAATATTTGTCAGTTTAGATCCAGATCCAAAGGTGAAGCGAGACACTAAACGCCTTTGAAGATCCAGACTTGCGCCAACAGGAGTTCACACCTAACATATTTTGGGGAAGATGCATTCATAGTTTGTTGCCTTACTGTTTGCTATGTAATTCAGTGAGGATTTTTTACTGATTGCAACTTCCAGTCACAGACTGAATTGTCTGACTCATATCCAAGTTGTTCTCTGCCCGCTATGGGTAGAATGAAGATATGTGGGTTCCTTGAATAAGTGCATTCAAGTAAGCCCCGTGTGTAATTTTTGACAAACACCATTTGTCTGAAATGAATTAAAAAAAAAAAAAAAAAAAAAAAAAGAGTATAAAACACCAAGCTCTTGGTTTAATACCAGTTTTCTAAGCGGCATTTATTTACTGCTGCGAGCACAGACTTAGCACAGCGTTTGCCAATTCACACGAAATGGACTCCAACAGCTGCACACGTTATTCTGATTCTTCGCTTGCTCTGATCGTACATAGAGCGCGCATCACTGGAGGCCCAAGGGATTCCAGTCAGTTGAAAACAGGCCAAGCCTATGCACTTTCAAGATTATAACGTGAGCAACTACGATAAATCTACGAAGATCACCTGTGCCCAACTTATTTATACTAGTACTGAAGCATAACATTGTCTGTAAGGAGGAATGTGATTTTCCCCAAAAGTTCTGCAGTTCCCTCTGTTTAAACTACATGATTTCCAGTATATTATGCTGAAGACTATTTGATTTGTTATGCTCATAAAATCTTACTGTTTCAGGGAAAAAAAGACAAGTCAACAGGGAAAAAAGTAAACATGCACTTAACTTTTTAATCTCTTTTCAAGCTTCCTTTCTAGTGAGAAGGCTAACAAAGAGGGATGCAAAATCTACTTAGAGAGTGGTGGGTGGCCCAATCAGGCAAGAAGTATTTACTGTAACAGGACCACATGAAATTACAGATTAACTTACGTTTCTCTGGCACGATAAAAAAAGTAGAAAAAAAAAAATATAGAAACAGATCCCCAATCAGCATCATTCTTTGTCAGACAGAATTGTATTTATTAGCCTACTTTTTTTTTTCCCCACACTGGTAAGAGTGTACAGAGACTAAGCTTCATTGTAATTTCTTAAACCACAAGCTCAGCTGTCAAGATAGCCAGGTAGACCTACATGCTCATCACATTACATCTACCAACTGCTATGGGGGGAAAAAAAAAAGTCGACAGGTTCTAATATGCAGAAAAGCTACCATTCAAAACTATGCTTATGACACACAAAAACATAGTAAGTGTGAGTCTTAAGTAATTTCAGGACAGTAACATGTCACCACGTTTTTAGTTGACAGCACCTCCATCCCTGTGCACTTCAGACTCTCTGGTAGATAAGGAACTTGGACAACAGGAACACCCAAGTCAACCACATCCCCCTACTTGTATAAACATGAGAGTAAATTATCTATCAATTCGTGCTGTCTTGTTAAGGGATATGGACAGCTTTGTTCACATTAAAGGAAATAAGTTTCACTACTTCTTTGCTATATATACACCCGTTAAATTTCATCCTGATTGTTCTGAAAAAGTGGAAGACAGCTCAAGAGCAGCAGCTGGATGTGATTGTCTTGCCACAGGCAAGACAGCAGATGTAGAAATTCAAAATACAAAAAACTGGAAGGTTTCAGCAGATTTGCAGAAGTGGATGGGAGTGGGATCATCAATTATCTTAAGCATTTCCTTGCACGGTCCTCAAAAACTAATACAGCATTCAGCAGCTGTAGAGGAATTGTCAGTCTCCTCTCCCAGTCTCCTCTGCAAAGTTGCCTATGTTGAAAACATTCTCCTGCAACAGACTGTAGTTTCTCTTGGAAAACTATTTCACAAGCTTTGAACTTGGAAACGCTAAAAGTACAATGTTCCAACGGCACCTTTTTCCTTCACTGGCAGCAAATGATGAACCAGAGAGAAAAAAAACCCACATATTTAATTACTCTTAGCCACAGAGGATTCCAGTTGTATTCTAGTGTGACAAAGCTACCTGGGAAAAGGCAATTATCATAAAGCAGTTACGTATTCTTACAGAGGTGGTTTGTTTGACTTCATTTAACTAAGTAGTCAAGGGTAGATGGCAATCTGCCTGAGGGTAGTATTTGCAGTCTACATGAGAAATTGCAAACAACAGCAGCAGTACATCACCAAAAAGCCAACCACGCTAAGAAGCTTCAAGTAACTTCAGAAGTCAAGGCATGTCCCATCTCGAGCGCCGAAACCACCTATGAATTTTAGTTACAGACAGGTCGGTTTTGCCCAGGATCCTGAAGAAGTTCATGTCTAATAATTACAGAAGTAGTTGCTGTCCTCCAACAGCATGCTATCAAACTGTTGATAATTATTGCTGCATTGCAAGGGTAACAATACAAAGAAACATTTCTGACAGATTCCAGAAACATGCAAGAAGATGCAGCAATCTCCTTTATCATCACACCAGCATAATCGCTACCATCCACTGTGGATTCCACGGTAGAAAATAGCAAAAGTAATAGCAAAATAACCACAAAGTGTCGCTGGAGGAATGAGGGAAACACTGAGGAAAGGGCTCAGGGACTGTGTCAAGCTTATCTTCCTGACTACACCATATGAAGTCTAATACCAAAGCCACGAGTCTGTCACAATCTGCACCTTTAAGTTGACTCAGGATCCTGGTGTCACTATTCATATGGCAATCAGTAATTCTACACAGAAAAGCAAATGTATTCTCCAGATTTGATGCTACCTTTGACAAACAGAAAAGGAGTTACTCAAAATAGCAAGAGTGTCTACATTCCAGCATTATTACTTGTGAATGCAGAGTAAGAAAAACTTACTGGCTGTCTCAGAAAAAAAATTGATATATGCACTTCCCTACCTTATAATGAAATTGTTTCATTTCAGAGCAGTCCAGCAGATTAGCAAATCTTTACATGATTTTACAAAATCAACAGTATTTGAGATTGGTAATAAGCTGGCATACGAACTATGCCACCGTTGAGCAATTTCTCTGTTCAAGTCTTAGCATTTACAACTCCTTAAGACTTCTCTAATAGTAACAAATGTCTATTCTACAAGCCCACTGAATCTTTCTAAGGACTAAACGCCCTGCTCAAACATATGGCTTTACTGTGATCCTAGAATTTGTCGTCAACAACTATCTGCCTTTTAATATGCAGGTCACCTTTAAAAACTATTAATGTCAAGTTTATCACTCTATTTTTGATCAATAAAGACCACCAACTCTTCTGCTCTCAAGACCACGATGGTTTTGGCTGCCATATTGCATTCTAATTTCAAGATACAAATCGCAACATTTTTCAGCTTACATTAGTAAAATGCTGTGGCTGAATCTTCATAGTAACATCCTACAACTTCTCACCCCCAGTTGCAATGGAGTTGGGAGTTCAGAGGAGTGCATCTGTACATCTCAAGTCCAACCCATAATGCCCCATACTAGCAAGCCATTCAATTAGCCTCACATCAGCCTCCAAAAACAAAAATTGTGCCCAAAATGTGTAGTTAAATTAGGCTTTATTACAAAATACTTAAGTCTTGCAGTGTTCTTTCAGTATGAATGGAGCACTGAACACAGCGAAGTAGAAACCTGAAATCTGGAAAGAACCGGGCATCACAACCAGGCTGTTACTGTTACATAAAAATATTATCATCCATAGAGCAGCTGCACAGCTCTTTTCATTAATTTCTCAGAAAAGGAAACACCAGCATAGACGACACAAAATTTAAGTTGCAGTTGAATTTTCTTTCTGAGTTAAGAACATTACTGAGAACAGATGCATATGCCCTTGGCGAAACTGGTCCAAGTGCAATACAATAGCACAGGCAATGGGAGGGGGATCATTTTGTTTCACTGTCATCAATATTTAAACAGCAAAAATGCAATGGATTTATTGGCAGAATGAGAATTCACACCGATGTAGCAAGCAGCATGGTGTCAAAAATAAAATTAGCTCGCATTCAATGGATAAATCCTTAACCCATGAATGTGCTAGAGGCATCTAATTCTTGCAGTAAAGCAAGTACTGCGTGCAAAGTTTTATCTTACTTTTATCTAATAGGCTTCATTTCGGCTCTTTGATGAAGGCAGTACCAACTTAAGTTGAGAGTTTAACCCAGTTGTTAGAATGCCCAGAGTCTTGTTTGCAGTCAGCAGAGTCTTCTAAAGCAAACTGCTCTCCACTTTCAAAATTCTCATCAAGCTGACAGTGTTAAGGAAATGAAGTTCAATCCATAGGATATGTCAGCAGTACCAAAAGATATACCAGATGGTTGTGTTAACTCATTTTTTTTCTAAGAGGCAGTTTAATCAAATAATGTCTGGACCAAACCACACATTGGGGTTTTTATCCCTTACATACACATGCCATAATCAAAGGTAAGAGTCTAACCAGATCTAATTCGGAGTTCTTAGTATATATTATTTCAGAGCTGATAAAAACTTATCTGAGATAAACAAAAGAGTTCACAGGCTCCAATTCACATAAAAGAAGTCAGGAGGAAGCAGTTTTAACCATAATGAGAGAAGACAGAGAAGGCAGAAAGAAGAACAGGTAATAACTGAAGACTTTACACAGCTATAGCAAGCTGGTTCCCACAGTGACAACAGTGCAAGTAGTAACCTGAAATTTCCTCTGTAAAAGAAGATTTGCCGTAAAGTATATATTTTATTCATGCATTTGTTTAAATTAGGGGAGGAAGTAAGCCTAAACTCACTGTTTATTCAACCTCCTCCCTCCTTAAGGATGGCTATCAATTTACATGATAATTTCAACTGAACTTCGCCGTGGGAAAAATAAAATTTAAGAGATTATAGACAAACGTACCATCATTGTTGTCTTTGTAGCTCAGTATTTTTCCATCAGATCGTAATCCTGGAGGGGCTTATTTTCAGATCCCCATTTTTTCATGCAGATCTTCTACCCCCCTGTGGCAATAACATTTTTAGAATTAAAACAGACTTTCAACTTGCACCACAGGGAGGATTTCTGATGGAACATCAAATTAAAAAATGTGGTGACAGTTCACAAGTCAAATGATATCTCAACTTCTCAAAAGCAGTAGCTTTTTTTCCTCTTTAAACTTAGGTGTGAGAAAAAAAATCCCAAACCTGTACATGCCGCTTTGATGATTAATAAGAAAAAAAAGGGGGGGAAATACTATTGATATGAGAAGTTAGATTCACTGGATCAGTTAAATCAGGGTCTACATCGGCGATATGATTTTGGTATGCCTCTCGCAGGAATCAAGCTTTACTCTACTTACAGCAACATTTGCTTAATAGCTGCCTACTGTTCAACAAGATTTGTAAACAATAAACAACACTGGTTTTGCAAATTCATCTTAAGTAAGGTTATACAAAAGAAAAGTAGTACCGGTGCAGGCATAAGATCAATGCGAAAGGAGCTCAGAAAGTCCTAACCATTTTTAGTGACAATGTTCCGGATAACTTGACATTTTTAAAACAGTGTTGGCATCATCCATGCACAAGACCTGCAGATCATGACTGTGGTACCTTCAGCAATGCACATACGGTAAATCCAAAGATTAGATTACCCCATTAACACACCTACACATCCACATTACTGGTTCTGTGTCGTGACAGACAAACAGAACTGTAGCAACAGTTCATTTCAGACCGACCACTTCTTTAAAGACAGCGGCTTCTGCTGTTATGTAAGCTACAAAGGTTTTGCTGACCAAACCCTAAAATTGAAGGGCTAATTACGTTAAGGACAGATAACTACTCAGGAAACGGAAGTCAATATAATTTGGGTATTATTAAAAAATTTTTGAGAAGGATGCATTGTTTATGATACGCCACTGTTGCAGTAAACAAAATTTTAAGACTATAACTCAGTCCCCAGTAGCCTAATGGTACTGCTCCTAGGAATTATATCATACACATAGGAAAAGAAATTTAAACACTACGTTAATCTAAAGCTTATACTTTCCCTTTCAAACATTACAAAAGGCACCCACTACTTCCACTGAGAATGTCATAAGGTCACCTGAAAAAAAAATAAATCAAAATTCCTACATTTTCTTTTTCCTAGAAAACTCCATTGTCGAGATTTTTTTTCCTACTCCAAGCAGACAGGCAGTTTTTTCTGGAATAGGACAAAAAACCTAACTTGAACCATTAAGTCTTTCTTGTTTGTTAAAAGACTCTTGGATTTTACTTTTATAGTTAATGGGTTAATTTTATAGTTAAAGGATTAATTATAATTAATGATCCTTGATTAATTAATCAAGATAGATTAGTGAGAAACAGGCTGGAAGGAGTCTGACAGGCAAAAAAACCCATACTCCACTAAAATTAATTGAAAATCCATCAGTATTTATAGATATGGCTAATTACAATTATTATATAGCATATTTTATTTGAATTGTGGTTTCATAAATGCAAAAAGTTTTAATTAAAAATGACATTATGGGTCCTGATTCTGCCCTTCTGATCCGCACCAACAGCCCTTAAGAGCCTGCGCAGTCTCAAATCCAATCACAGAAAAGCAAACCACAAATAGAACCATGCAATGCACAGCACAAATCATCTCGAGTGTCCTAAGTAAATTTTACCACATCAGCCACCCCACTACATTTATCACAGAGGGAACTGATCCCTACCTCTGAAGGCTAGAATAATGCTACATTTTACTAAATTATGCAGCTTTAGATTAACTGCAAAGTAGCTTGAGGCTCTTGGAATATGTGTGCTGTAACGTCGTAAAGCATGTAAATCAGGAGTCATTGGAATTGCCAATGGACTTCCACAAGAAGGGAAAAAAAAAAAGTATCAGGTCCATGGCCAACAGTAGAGATACCAACAACTGGGTGTGTATTATGTTATGTGGGTACGTATCATTTCAAAAGCTGCCACTTTGTATTTATTTTAGTAGAATCATAGAATCATTTGGTTGGAAAAGACCTTTAAGATCAAGTCCAACCATACCTGCCCACCACTAAACCAGGTCACTAAGCACCTCGCCCAACTGTCTTTTAAATACCTCCAGTATCTGCTGTCTGTAGAGTTTTGAACCACAAAGGGTTCTTGTTCTTGGTGCAACAGCTATACACTTCTCAAATAAGGTGAATTTTTTTGTAGCAATTAATTCTGACATTTATGAAGTGGAATTAATTGGGACTAATTCAGCAACAATGGATTTGTCTTCTAAGATGCACAGAAATCAAACTGTTGCACCTGCCTAAATTAGGCTCATTAGCATAATAAAGGTATGTACTTCAGAAAATTAGCATCTTAAGAATGCTCTTTAAATAAACATTATTATACCTTGTTTACTTGTTTCGCCTCAGCCTGCTTTCTCATTAACATTTACTATGGCACCTTTTACCAACATGAAATTGCCTCCTACCCACAGCCCACTATCTCCTCCCTTCCCCTACAAAAATAAAAATTAAAAAACACACTCAGATTCACTCTCCTGCAACTCCCCGCTAATAATGGCGCATTACCAAAATGAATGTTTCTTGGTTCCTTTATACTTTCTCTCCACCCATTTATGTCTCTGTATGAGCAACGAATTCAGAAAGACTCCTGGCTGTACCAAGATGTGTCGGTCAAAACACATGCCCCTCCAGACTGCCTCCCTCAGAACAGCCTAGACCAAGCACATTTTTCATCAACACTAGATACAAGTTCTGTGCAAGAACCTTTACTCACTGTGACATATAATTACACCACGAAAACTGCACTGCATTAATGGTGAATATACTATATGAATAACAATGAAAAGTTGGAGTATGGGAACGAGTGTACAACAGAAGATTACCTCTCTTCCCAAAGACCTTTTGGAACTACAAATTATAATATTCATGAATAGTTTTCTAAACCTTCATTAATTTTAATTTCTTCTCTACACTACTGTAAATGGGCTTTTTAGTGCACATCTCTAGTTTTCACCACATCTCTTTCTTTGAACAGCATCTTAAAAACCAAACACACAAAAAAAGTAAGATTCCTACAGAAGAGCTACAAGTTTTTAATTGTCAATTCCACCAATTATTGTGGCCAGAAAACTATATTTAAAAACATACAGAGTTCATTCGCAGTAGCTCTTTACCCTAGAACCACCACTCTGTTAGCCATTAATCTACCAAAATCTTACAAGAAACTGCATATTTAATGTTTAAAAAAAGCAACGCTTCCAAATGCAAAAGCCTTCAAAGTATAAGCTCTTTAAGATTTTCAAATACAAATTTAATGTATAAAACTCAGCTTCTTGGGAAGAATACCCTCACTTCTCACTTACCTTAACCCTAAAAGTTTAACTACCATAGTCAAAAATTTAAAAAAATACCTATTTTCTTTACATGAATTTGTTAACTTGTAATTGGCATATTTAATTCAAAACACATTTGAGTAAACTAGAATTGCAAGTATTCTTCCAAAACCTGAACCATTAGTTCATGCATACCTTACAAAGTTGATGCATGTGATCTTTGATGCAGTGCTACAGGAGATTAACATCCAGATTCAGAAGGATGTATAAGCAATTGCATCCACTGTTTCGGGACAAATTTGAACTGAAACCTACCTAATCTCATGGGAATGCACATATATTTCCTGGGCTGCAAAGTTAAGCAACTGAGACAAGAGCCTCTCAGTTTGTTTTTGCTTGCCTGACATCATGAATTCAAACTTCAACTCTAAATTAGGCAACCCAAGGATAGGAATGTATGCTATCCATGTTCTAGCCGAGTGGTCTCACCAGTTCAGTACAGAGTGCCCAAGAAGACCTGTCCTCCCTTTGGTTGCAGTTCTATGTATTCCCTACCCCAGCACTCCTCAGGCCCTTGGCTGAGCCATGTCAGCATACTAATCCAGCAGAACATTGACCCACCAAAAATACAGAACAGTTGAGGGTTTCCTGCTATTTTTTCTTGCAAAATTAGCATACTGAAATGGCTAAAAAAGGTTCAAAAAGTATGAGAAGCAGCAAAAGAAAGCAAGGGGGAGGGACAACAGGAACTGCAGCAGAGCAGCAGCCTGGCAGTCAGATGTAATCAGGCTCCCAAAGGAGAAGAGCTTTTGTTTCTTCAGACAGTTTAAATAGACTTTGGTTCCCCTCAGAAAGTTCAAAGCTCCTGACCATGTTCTTTGGATTGAGGTGCACAGAAAGAGACACGCTTATAGCTCAACAGGTCAGCTGCTTTAATGCCAAAGCTCTACTCCTTTCTTCATTCGTAACTTGTTATTTTACCGCGTAGCTGAGTTAATTTTGATTTATTAGGGTTTTTTGCCCATAAAAGGACAGTCCAACTCCATTGCCCCCAGCCACACACTCCTGCCACTAAACCAGCAATAGAACTGCTCTTGGACCAAAAAGGCAGGATAGCAAGGGACAGAGGGTAGAGCTGATGGGAAGGGGGAAGAGTTGGAAGCCGCACAGTCCATATTGCCAGCTACCCTGCAGTTATTTGGCTCAGACACACTGTGAAACTAAATTCTAACCAGCTTCCTGGCTCAGATGATTTTTAAAAACTCGCAAGTTTAGTTGTCTAGTTAACCCCCTGCATAAATAGGTAACAAAGACATAAATGAAGATCTGCCTACTTATGAGGGCACACGGTGTTACAGTGCAGCACCCTGAACCTAAGCTGACATTTTTACCCACCAAGCCCCAAACCTGTTACCACTGAAGCCAAGTAAAACTAAGTTTAGAGCAAAGAGATGTGAACCCAGGTCAGGCTCTCCATCCTGGAGATAAATACAAAGTCACATTCCTCAGGGAATTCTAAAATAAGAAAATCTCATGGCGAAAAAAAAATATAGTAAGTCTACCTGTTTCCACAGTTTCAGTCTCAATTTCTTGTTCCTCTGCTACATCTTGCATCAGGTAAGTCTCGTCATCATAAACCAGGACCTGAGCAGCGTAACCCTGTTCTAGTCTGGCACTAGGAACTGGCTCCACAATCACTGCTGGGAATTCAGAGACTGGCTCATTTTCCTGTAGAGAGAAAAAAAAAAAAAACATGCTCTAAATACTGCACTGTTGAACTCAATACATCAATATTTTCCTCTTATGCTCTTACATATTTTATGGAATAATGATAATAATTTTAAAGATTTTAAAAGGAAATTTTCTTCTAAAATAAGATATTAAAAAAAAAGGTAATTATCATCCACCAAAGGGACTTTCCTGAATCTCAAAAGATATTTTCCTGGCTTTAAGCGCTTAAAATTTAAAGCATCAGACAGCTTTAAGACACTGAAAAAGCGCAAGCTTTCTAATTAAGACATTCAGCTGTGGGAAGTGTTTCTTCTCCCTCTGCTCCAGGAAATGTAATCAAGGCTTTGCATGTGTACTGCAACATGCCTACATCTGACCTGTATCTTATGAACACTCATGTTTTGGATTAAGTACGTAAGCGATCACAAAAGAACTGACTACTTCAAAGCCCATATGCCTATCTCTACTTATTTAAGGATAAAAATGTCTGTAACAGCACATTTGATCTGTTAAAGTGTTGCAGAAGTGGAACCCTGACGGATTCAATTTACTACGAGCTACAGGATAGTAGAATATAGTTATTATTTGTTGATACGAATGCAAAATACGAGCAAATAGGTCACACTGGCTAACTTTGAAAAAGGTCCTTGTGTTCTTCTGCTCATCTCATTCTACAGCTCAAGACACATCTGCGATCTTTACTTTAAAGAGATGCTTAGTATAGAATTTAATTTTGTAAACCCAGGCTACAGTTGTACTGCATACTTCAAAACGTACTGCTTCCACTTCTCTGTGATAATAAAAATCTTCTAATAAAAGATATTTGAAAAATGGGCTGCTCTCTTCCTGCTCACACAACAATCTCTAATCCATTTCACTTGCTCCCACAGCAAGTTTATGGTGATTTTTTTCTTTCAAATTAACATAAAAGTTGTAAAGTTTGTTAGTAAATAAGCGCTATTTTTGTTTTTCTAACCTCTTGATTTCTTATTCCATTGCTGTCAAACTCCGGGCCAGGGCCTCCAGTATCAATCACTGCTGATGTCATGGTGCATCCCCTGAAGACGCTTTGAGAGCTGTTATCTATCCTGAAGACAGTAATGCTGATAGCCTGAGGTTATCAAAGGCTTAAATTCACAATCCACTTCTGTTAAACAGCTAGGCAGAGGCGGCTGAAACATAAAATAATTTTAAGTTATTTGCATAGTTTATATTCAGAAGTCTTCCAACGTTTATGAAAGCTATTGCATGCTACGTTTCTACATCAAAAGAAGGCATCAGTGAACACAACAGATGTGACAGAACGTGCTGACCCTGGCAAAGTTAACACTGACTACTGCCATACAACACAAGTTTCACACTAACTTTTCATACTAAGGTAATACAATTTCAGTTTGGTTCTTTGCTATTTATTAAGTTTCACACAATTCTAAAAACAAATAATATCCTTAGATATTTTCCATTGGCCGAAATAATGAATTTCTCACTGAGGTCAAGTATCAGCTAGATTTCTGAGACACACAAATTTGAGTTAGTGCGGCTTTTCTGGAGTTACTGTTTTCCTACTGAATTATGAGATTTTTTTTAATATTACTTTTCTTCTTTGTTCTACTAGTGTTTCATAGTCATTTGATAAAGCTATAGTTTCATAAAGCTTCCAAACATACCGCCTTCTTACAGCACTGCATATATAATACAAATCTCACATATACATACTTGATTTCTAATCTACAGTTTTCTTTGTAATAAAGAGTATTGTAGCAGTTTCCCTTTTTTTCTTATGAGTCCAAAAACCAGTAGTTCTACATCATAATGCTTGAACTTGGGTACACCATGGACTCATTGAACTTACAAAGATACATAACCCCCATCTGTATGAATTTCTTTAAAACTAGATTAACAGCAGTGCTTTGTTTCTAAACAACTGCTATTTATTTATTCTGAATAAATATTATTACTCATATCCTGTCTTTGGAAGAGACAAATAATCCGTGTTCATAAACCTTGGGCTGTGAAGAGCAGTTTACTACTTCAAGATGCAAACTAAGAAGTTTGGCTGCTTAGCTGTACAACAGAAAGCACATATTCCACGTGAGACGTAAGAACCCAATCTGATATCAATTACCCTTGCGAGTAACTCCACTGAGATCAATGCTTTATAACAGAAGCCAGAATTTAGCCCAACGTTTTTAATAAAATCCATCCATTTAAAAAGCTAGCACAATCACTGCGGTCTGCAAGAAAACAGTATCTAAGGAAAAAAAATTTATAATTAATACTCCAATGGGTAAACTCAAGAAGCCTGCTTTTCAATAGCAGGCAGGTACCTTTGCATAGCTTAAGTATGTCACAAAGCTGATTTGGTTCTCATGCAGTATATTAATGCAGATAAACAATCATATACTAGACCATGTGTACTGTATATTCATATTTTATGTACTATAATCCCACACAGGTGGCCGAACAGCTGCCAAATTGTAGCAACTGAAAACACTTAATACTGTGTACTAGATCAGGTTATGTCAAAAACCTGCTATTTCTGTCTCCTAGGTTACAAGAAGTTTAGATTACTTTTGTGCGGATTTCTCTCCACATGAATTATCAACTACCTACAGAAGTGAAGATAGGGCAAGGCAGAAACATAAATGATAATCCTTACTTTTCAGTTCCAGCAGAAATTCATAGTGAGTAAGAACCTTATGTGGGAAAACATACAGAAGAATGAGAGAGATGCTAAATCTTAGTATTCTTTAAAAGGATGTTATCTTTAGACTGATGGCACAGAACAGTCCAGGGAAGGTAAAAATTAAAGACCCGGAGTCTTTCTATAACAGGATTTGAACTTCATACTTCTTGCTGTTCAGCAACCTTTTCAAAAACCTGACAGTGTGGGGAAAAAGGTAAGCCCACTGGCCAGCAAGTGGTTAGTTAAAAGAGTTTCAGTTCAGCCTGGTTTAGAAATTCTAAGTTAAAACAAACACACAAAGTGTATGTTAGATTCCCGCAGACGCACCCCTTTTCGAATGAACCCACTAAGCATTTGCCCTCTTCCCTTTCCCTAAGCAGTATGTCCTCGTGGAAGCCTTTTCGCTTCTCCCTCGAACTTCAGTAGCATAGTGAATCTATTTCCCATCCTCTCCCTAGCAAGTCACAACGAATACGACTTCTGTAAAAGGAAAATACTGCCTAGCCGCTTTCAGAAATCAGTTCCAAAATTCACATTTCCCAAGGATAACAGAGACAAAAAGTCCAAAAGACAATCAGATTCAGATTCTTAAAGTAGGAGATGATTCAGGTTTGTAAGAAACCAGGTTACCCCCGGTGCTACAATTAGCCAGCATAGAAGCTGGTTCCAAGTCTGACTATTTTTGAATTACAGAACCACATACAGAAAGATTTAAAAACAAACAAACAAACCACTCACTACAAAGTTAATTCCTCCCTGGACAAGTGCTTACAACAAAGCAAAATATGGAATGATGTCAGAGGAAGAAAAACAAAAAAAAAAAAGAATCTAAGATTTCCAGAAAAGATGATTAAATCATTTTGTCACAGATCTGACATCCACTCCTGCTCTTCCCGGTCATGGAAAATACAGAAAGAAAACAGTTCTGAAACATTTGGAATATCCCTTACAACAGGGAAAGCAGCTTTACTGCATCATCCATTGTTTTTATACATATCTCATGGGAAAACAAAAATAAGTCCAGGTGCTGCCACCCTCAAAAAAACCCAAAAATCCAAATCTTGAAGCCACATTCTTGGCCTCAACTGCAAGAAGTTTCTGTTTACCGCTACAAAAGACACAAAGACTCGAGTTTTTGACAGTTTTCACTGGTCAAGATCATCAGTTACAGCAGGTACATCTTCAGAGGCTCCAGGGCACTTGTGATAAAGGCTGCAAAATACCAGAGAGTTTATTCGCGTGTCGAATAGTACGTTTATATGGCCTACATTATATATCCAGGTGTCTGCCTACAAGAAACCCAAACAGTCCTCTCATGTTTTCAGCAGCTAGCAGAGAAGCTTAAAAACACTTCAAATCACAACTGTGATGAACGTGTAGTAGTCCCAGAAAAAACAGAATCTTAAGTCGATCCCCCCGTGCATAACCACCTATCAAGTTAAGGGAGAAGAAAACATGCAGCTCAACAGAATTAAAAATACTAATTGAAAAAACAGTGTGAAAAGGATGGCAGAGTGTCACTCCCACTAGGCCAGACTCAAAGTTAAGTTATTTAGGGCTGGCTTCAAAACAAAACTCTCTAAATATAAATCTGCAAATAGTTTCAGCACGCTTTTGTTTAAATTATAAAACAAACAAACAAAATCAATGCTTTAAAAAAAAAAAAAAAAAAAAAAAGAGATGCACACGCTGGTACCCTCACATGCAAACAAGACAAACATGCAGCAGACTGGGCAGCACTGGCCAGAGGCAGCTGCTCACGCAGCACTCAGAAGAAACGTAAGAGTTCTTGGAACAATGTCCCCCTTTTATTCAGCTGGCATCCCAAATCCCGAGGAGAGATTTATGCGGATACCTACACAGATGCAACCGCAAGAGCAGGACTGCAGCCAGCAGTAGCATCACACACAACTTTTTTTTTTTTTTTTCAAAAACGCCTTCCTTTGGTTTAATAAAAAAAAAAAAGTTAAGGAAGTCAGCTTGAAAATGAAATTACTTATACGTACAGCAATACATTGGCCAAGATCACTGCGGAATCCCATTAACTGTAACAAGGCTTCCAAGGGTACAAAGGTGGTCTTTCACGGGCAGCAGCACCTCAAATATACCAGTAAATGTCACTATCACTAATAAACTATAGTGCACACTGGAAAAAAAATTTTATGTTGACTGAAAGTTCTTTTTTTAAGACATTTTCCCAGATAATTTTTACCACTCTGGCTAACTGATTCACACTGACATTTGAAGAAACAATGAATTAAATACCTTTTTTTTTTTTTTGAAACCCAGAACAAGTCTAAAAACTGAAAAGATTACTTACTGCAAAAGCCAACAGGAAAAAAAAAAAAGAATTTGTAAATAGCTAAGGAATGAGGGGGTATGCTCAAAAACAGGATACAAAGTAAATCTTTGCACCCACAATGTCAGGGGAACAAAACAGACAATCCATGCAATTTATAGTACCTTCTAAATTGCAGCAATCGCTAGAAGTTATAGAAAAGGAAATCAAAGCGAGGAATCGTCAAAGCAAGTTGTCCTGGCCACATCATACTTCAGAAGTTTCCATACCACAAGGCAATAATTTCATTGCTGAATGCACCTAAATTATTACATTGGATCAAATTAATGATGTACCAAATCCAGTAAGAAACTAGAGGAGCTCCTTCCACGCATATTTAATTTGACAATCTGAGCACCCAAAGTTTGCTCTGAAACCTCAATAGCTAAACCTGATGAGCCCTTGAAACATATAAGCTTATAATCACTTAAAAAAAAACTATTAAGGTTCTGCAAAAAGCTTTGTGGCTTCAGCAGGCTTCTTCTTGACCTTCCCGTATTTCATCCTTATTAGCAGGCTCTCTTCCCACCGATCCCTCTTTAAGGATCCCCTGAAACCTTCTCTTCCCTCTGACAGAAGTCTCATACCCGCACCCCTTCTTTCCCTTTCCAGCCTGTCAGTTGTTGGTCCTCAACATCCACTTCCACACCCCACCCCCCCCCAAGCCAGAACAGGGAGCAATTATTCATCGAAATACATGATAAAAGAGCAGAGACAATGAAATTAAATGGTGAGGATGTGGGTTAACAAAAAACAAACAAACAAACAAAAAAACCCAAACACACACCCACAAGGAAATAGTGCACATAAACTATGTAACTAATTTTCACAGGCCATTCTAGAGGTCAAAAGAGTAAATTATCAGACTTAAGTTAGCTTTATGGAGGTAAAGCCCCCGAATGGCTTATGCGACTGATAAACGCAAAGATGCGCGTACAGTCTGAAGTTTAAGGACCTTCTGAACCAGGTATGACTGAAACCTGAGAGATGGAAGGAGTGTGCCACCGAAGGTACCATACAAAATAACCATCCTGCTCCCAGAACCTTTCCTAAAGCAACTGATCCTGTCCACGATCAAGAATGGAGCGAGGGGAGAGGGAGAAAAAGGACCTTGGATCAGACCCATTCCATACAGTTTTGTAGACTTCTATTTAATTTCTTTAAGATTCCTGACACAAAGTTAAGTTTTGCGGTAACAGTCACCGACACGGATCTCTCCTCCACTACTCGATATTATACATGGCTCCATGACATCCCCTCTCAAACAACGATAGGGGGTTTTCAACATACCCTAATAGCATTTCTGTGAAGCGATCCGAAACCCTCACGGCTCTCCCAGCTTTCTCCAAATCACCAACGTTCACACTTTAGCCTCATTTCAAAGTTACAGCACGAAACACGCAAACATGCTACTTCTACATTTTTTTTAAGTCACAGAAATGTCTGAATTGCTTCGAATTCTCTGACGCTTACACTCCTACATCCCTGGGCTCAACTTCATTTCACGCTATTTGTCTTGACTAACTAGGAAGCTCTCAAAGTTTGACGCATGGATACGCTAATCAGAAAGCGCCAAAAAGCTTCGCGATTAAATTGCAGCGAAGGTGAGCGATTATCAGCACACGGCAGGCAGACAGCTTCAAAGCACGACGTGCGACGAACTCAGCGGACGGAGAACCCTCCTCGCAAATTGATTGTTTTTAAACTGACGGTAAGGTTTGGCTGCCTTTGCTGTAAGAAGTTAAACGGTTAAAAACAACAAAAAAAAAAAAGGCAGATGACAGGGACTAGCCATAAGGGAGGAAACATGCGGAATGAAGAGCTGAATTATTTAAGTGGGGAACAAAAAAAAAAAAAAAAAAAAAAAAAAAAAAAAGGAGAGGGATGAGCGAACACATCCAAAAGGGTAAGAGACAAACGCGAACACCAGAGCAAACCCAGCACGCCGTTTCACGGGCAG
>NW_009258788.1:477146-479416 GCF_000687185.1 Egretta garzetta
GGTCTCGGTGTCCCTCAGGCGCGGCCCTGCGGCGGGAAGGGGTGAAGAGCTTGCCTGCTTTCAAAAATCCCTCCCAGCGCCTGCGTGCAGCCCCAGGGGCGTGAGGAGCTTCTGCGGTTGATCTCGGTGCGCCGGGGAGGGAGCCGGCCCCGGGCCTGAGCAGCTGCGGAGCCCCGGGCGTGCAGAGCTGCTTGCAGCCGGCGACTTGCAGGGGCAATGCTGAGATGGCAGCTTCAGGCTGGCTTCAGTCACGAGCACGTAGTTTTTGAAGTTAGCCACGTTTGTTACTGCCTCGTCAGTATGAGATGGGCAGCTGTCAGAGTCTGCTCACAAACCAAGTAGAATCACAGAATCGTTGAGGTTGGAAAAGAGCTTTCAGATGATCAAGCCCAACCGCTAACCTAACCCTGCCATCCCACCGCTAAACCATGGTCCTAAGCACCTCGTCTGCCCGGCTTTTAAATACCCCCAGGGATGGGGACTCGACCACTTCCCTGGGCAGCCCCTTCCAATGCTTGACAGCCCTTTCGGCGAAGAAATTTTTCTTAATGTCCAACCTAAACCTGCCCTGGCGCAACTTGAGGCCGTTTCTCCTCATCCTATTGCCCATTACCTGGGAGAAGAAGTACAAGACTCTCTTGATCTAGCCTGGTCTGAGAGGTTTAGGACAGGATTGGTTGTCTCTACAAATAGTGGGCTTTAACTGTTATACCCTTCTCTGCGTTTCACAGTAATAAACAGAAGAGCTTTAGCTGAAGAGGAGGCATCAAGTTTTCATTACAGACCAAAACAAAAAAACCCCACACATTGCCAAGGAGACTTGCAACGTTGCAAAGCCACTTGCTCAAAAGGAACTCCAGACTGAAGGGTTTTCTGTTCGAACTGGCTCGGGCCCCCTTGTGCCTGTACGCTGTACAAGTCTGACATACTCCTTTTTGTCCGGAGCCCCCTGGGCGCTGGGCAGCGGCACACAGACGGTTCGCAGTCGCACGTACACGCTTCTCACCCTCATCCCTGTGCAGAGGCGCCTCTCTGCTCCCTCCCACTTTCCACCTGACCGTCCGTGTCTACTGCTCCCTCGGCACCTCCGTTCATCGCCTTCTCCAGCAAGTCTGATTCCCAATCCTCAGTTTCTGCCTCAGGCGTACCCGCTGCTCTACAGGTCTGGCTCCTGTTCCGTATGCATTTGAACTGGGTATTTCTTTCCTCTGCATCTTGAGGGCATAAGCTTACTTTCCCAAGGAAAAAAGGTCTTTCTGGGGTCTTTAGGCCCTCGAATCTGACCGGCTTTTATAGCTTGCTTTAAAATTGCAGGTTTCCAGGGTATGTAACATGGGCAGTTGTTTTCCCCGGGGGTGACACAAACGTCTGCCTGACAATAAATGTAGCCATAAAAATATCAGGCCTGTGCCTTGAAGCACGGAAACGTTGGAGATTTCCTTCCAAAAACATATCAGGCAGCATTAATAATAGATGGTGCTACCAGCACTTATGTACGTGGCCACTACTGAGGTGTCAACTTAGACTTAGCCATCCCTTTGTAATAAAGCACGTATCATAGCAAAATTGAGGTCTTAACACACGCTAAGCTTGCAAGCCATTTAATAAGGCATACCCTTGGCTGTCGTTAATTACAGGATTTGCTACTAGTTTACATTAAGCAATACAAAATTTCAGTTGTCTGCCTGCCGTTTAAAAGATGAGAGAGCGCGCTTTTAGACCTATTGCTTATCTTTAAAAGGAAGTATCAAACTATATGGGGAAAAAAAATCTATCATTTATTAACAATATAGCTGACATCCATGTTGCTGCCAGAAATTAGAGAGCAGTGTTCAGTGTTTGCGTGTTAGAAAATGTAATTATTTTAATGTTCTAGCATATGAGCATGCAAATTGTATCAACAAAGGTGTAAAGTTAAAATCTCACAGACAGCGGATGATGGAAGTTCACATTTTATAGGCCTTGAGCTTACATCAGAGATAGCAGTTGACAATATAAAAGAAATAAAGACTCCCTATAACAAAGGAAAGAGCAAGTCAAGAAAAGGGTAGGTGTCCTGGTTTCAGCTGGGATAGAGTTAACTTTCTTCCTAGTAGCTGGCATAGGGCTGTGTTTTGGATTTAGTATAAGAACCGTGTTGATAACACCTGGATGGTTTAGGTGTTGCTGAGCAGTGCTTACACTAAGTCAAGGGCTGTTCTGCTTCCCCTGCTCTGCCAGGGGCACAAGAAGCTGGGAGGGGGCACAGCTGGGACAGCTGACCCCAACTG
>NW_009258788.1:479555-483026 GCF_000687185.1 Egretta garzetta
TTTTCTCTTATTAAACTGTCTTTATCTCAACCCATGGGTTTTACTTCCCAATTCTCTACCCCATCCCACTGAGGGAGGGGGGGAGTGAGCGAGCGGCTGGATGGTGTTCAGCTGCCTGCTGGGTTAAACTACAACAAAAGTATAATGTGTTTTAATGCAAAAATTGCCTTGTTATAGTCTGGAAATAAGTCTAGCTGGGTGGGAGTTTTAGCCCGCCAGTTCCTCTTGCAGCCTGGCAGATCTAAGTGCTGTCAGCTCTATCTTTAGTGCTTAATTAGTCCTGACTTGACGTGCTCACTCTTTTAGTTGTTTTTTTTCCTTCTTCTTCTTCTTCCCATGGGTCCAAGTTGAAATTCAGAAAAAGAAGAAAACCGCTTGCCATGATCCTTGTCATGGAGAAGAAGAGCAGACGGGTTCTTTCAAAACATAGCCCCACTGTCAGCTGAACAAAAGCCATATAAGCCAAAGCTGCTTTGTACGTCTCAGCAGCTCCTTCATGGAGTCTCTGGGCATGAGGTGACAAAGCCACCGCTTTGGGGTGCTCTAAAGGTAGACTTCAAGTCGTCCCTTCTGGAATGCTGATGTTTGTTTTCCTGCCACCTGGCCCGTGCAGTCCTCCGTTCAGTTTTTCCTCCACTCTCTGTTTGGATGCCGCTGGACAAATGTTTCTGCATCCCTTAATCCAGTTTATTTACACGACTCCTGCTTCTCACTTTTTCTTCTCACAAGCTGAGCTGTGCAGCAGAAGTTCAGCAGCACCTCTCTGGGAGGGAGTCGGGGCAAGGGCCCTCTGAGTGTAGAGACCTGTGCTCTTCTGCAAAGAAAAACAGCGCTGGTTTGAGGTAAACACAATGGAATCATCATTTCTTTCTCTGCTGCTGCTTCTTTTTGTTTGTTTTCTTGGGGTTTTTTTAATGAAACTAGGTTAACTCTTCCTATGGAGGATTGTATTTCTCTGAAGAACAGCTCTCTTCGGTGTACCTTAAGCTAGTTGGAAAGCTATGCTGAAAAATATTAAACTTCAGAATTAAAAAAAGCAGGGCCACCAAGGGATTTGCATCAGTTCAGGTGAATGATTTTTGAAGTTATATAAGTGATGCAACTATAAAAAAAAAATAATAGTAATAGTGGCCCTTTTCACCCACTCATGGGGTAGACCTGCAGTCAATTCAAAACTGCTATTGCTGGGATACTGCTGTGCAATAGCATGGGGTCAGCAGTTCAACAGATGCTTCTCTGCCCCTTTTGCATATAGAAAGCTGCAGCCCACGTCATTGCTTTTTAAACGTTGGCCCTCAAAAGCCTGCAGCCTATCTAATTCTATATGCTGAGCTTACTGCCTTTGGTTGTTCAGATGAAAGGGGGAAAGTTACACTGATTCAGACCCAGAAGTATGACCCAGAAGAAATGACCAAGAAATGACCCAGAAGAAATAAGGGAGTGAAGGTCCCACGACCCTTCTGTCAGTCAGTCCATTCTGTAAATCATTATTAATGAAGCAGCAGTAACTCTACAGGTGTAATTAAGGGGGTTTCCTTCCTAGGATAGACTTGCAGAACATACAGAATATTTTGTGAAAACTCTAGAGATAGAGCAATGGTTAAAACTATTGATGATTTCTAAAATAAAAATGTCAATATTAGGGTGGTTTTGTTTGGGTTGGGTTGGCTTTTTATGATTATTTTTACAGGAACTTTTAATAGACTCAATATTGTGCTTATACAGTCATAGAAAAGCGTCCCATTTTTGCTGAGCAGTATTCCAACATCACTAAATTAAGGTACACTTTAGCCTAAGGAAGGAAGCTTTATTGAGACCTAGCTACCTCTGTGTCCATCCATCTCGCTATCATTCCATTCCCTTTGACATTATTTGCCAATTTCAGCTCGATTTTGTAGACGGGCAGAGATCTCAAAGATAAGTTCCTACACCTTTCAAGAATGCAAGTGTCAGAGCAGTGGAGACCGACACCAGCGTGTGTCCCCACCAGAAAGCAGCTATTTTTTATGCTGAGCCCACAGCAGCTGGGTGATGTATTGATATACATATGGCTGTGTCCCAGCCACAGCAATGCTGGTTCTTAGCTGACTTGCTTTCTCCACTTCTAAAAAAGAAGGCATTTGAGGTATATGGAGATGTAGTGGAAAACTGGTAGCACTGTGGGATTAGAAGACGTGAGGAAGGCCTCGTGGGGCAGCAGCCAAAGGATCACACAGACCACAGAGGATACAGCTGGGATTACAAAGATAAAGATGACGAGGGAGCTTCCATATAGACCACAAATCCATGGTAAACCAAGTGTTACGGTAGAGCTTGCTTTGTAGAGCTATGGGAAACGTGAAGCTGTGGGACACTCATTAAAAGCGCTTAAAAGGCATCCTAACGGAAGCCCTGCTTTGTCTTGGGTCCATACCATGTTACCATTTAATTGTAAACCTATAAACTCAGCATTTTTAAGGAAGCTCCAAGAAAAAAATCATCCAAAATAAAGATTGTCTGTAGAAATCAAACCCAAAATCCAATCCCCATGCTTGCTAAAACTAACAGTTGGGTTCTAGGATATTCATTGTCAGCCTTGCTACGAGGCACGTTACCGGCTGCTGCTTCACACGTTACTGAAGCCATGTCTGCCAGCAGGAAGGAAAATCCTGATGGGCTGTTTGGGATGGCTGTTATTGTTGTACATATTTGTCCCAAAAGCGATCACTTCACTAGCACAACTCCAAAACATTTGAATGTCTTGCTTTTATATAAGATGGTGTCCAAGACCCCACCAAGCCCTCATAGGAAAAAACAGTAGCACATTGTGAGCCAAGAACTCAAGGATTATTGTTGGTGAAAAAATGCCACGCGGAATGGTGAGAAGCAGGAGAGGTCTGGACAGCGTCATACCCTCGAGTCGCTGTACCCCAGTGCAGAGCAGACACAAAAGTCAGGGGACCAGTTCCTCATCGATCCTGCCAACGGAGTTTTATGCAGCGGACAAAGTTGGACAGATCCAAAATGGAGAAGGCCGTTTTGACACAATACTGATAACTGGAACAGACCTTCAGTACCAGTCCCAGGCAACCGCAGGTAGCAGCACTGCAAATGCTGAGTCCAGAAAGGGCCGCTGGATATCTATTGCATATATGACAAAGCGACAAATGTTTCCCCGCATCCTAGAATACTTTGTACACAAGGTACGCAAATACAACAGACAAGTAGTGGAGGATAGCAGCAGCGCTCTAAATCCCTGCTACTGCAAGGTGCTGGTCAAACAACTGGTTGGTCCTAGAAAGCAAATCGGTATTCACGCTTTGCAGGGGCAAGTATCCCACCTCCCACAGCCACTCCTGCCTGCAGGGCAGGGGGGAATATGCCTTCCTGACCCCAGACTGGGGAATCGGGTTAACTTGGCATGCACAAGCAAGGCTCACCAGCTTTTGGAGTTACTTTTGCAGGGATATGGAACCTAATTTGAGGTCTGTA